>NW_028172053.1:121569-136569 GCF_963971535.1 Notolepis coatsorum
GACCTGAGAGAGGGGAGGAGAAGAGAGAGGGAGGAGAGAGAGAGAGGAGAGAGGGGAGTGAGAGAAGGAGGAGAGAGGAGAGAAGAGAGAGGGAGAGAGAGAGAGAGAGAGAGAGAGAGAGAGAGAGAGAGAAGAGAGAGAGAGAGAGAGATAGATAGAGAGGAGGGGGAGATAGAGGGGGAGAGAGAGAGAGGGGTGAGAGGGAGAGAGATGAGAGAGAGGGGGGAGAGAGAGAGAGAGACAGAGAGGGGAGAGAGAGAGATAGAGAGAGAGAGAGAGAGAGAGAGAGAGAGAGAGATGAGAGAGAGAGAGAGAGAGAGAGAGAGAGCGAGAGAGCGAGAGATAGAGAGAGAGGGGATAGAGAGGGAGAGAGAAACAAGAGATAGAGAGAGAGAGAGAACCTTTTATATGCAGAACCAAGCATGTACATGTACTTTATACGTGACAAATGAAAAGCAAGGTTGAACTTGAACCTTGAGAGGTTAAAGGGGTGATAAGAGAGGGGGTGAAGAGGGGGGAGAGAGAGGGAGAGAGAGAGAGAGAGAGAGAGAGAGAGAGAGAGGGGGGTGAATAGGGGGGAGAGATCAGAGAGAAGGATGCTGCACCTCCTCTAATGGCCTCCTCGGCTGTGGTGTGGTGCTGAGGCTGAGGTGCTGTGCTCATCCTCTAGGTGGTGCTGTCCTCAGCTACAGTCCACACTTTGTACAGAGAACCGTGAGTGGAAACGGCGGCGCTCCAAAAGAAAAATATTTCGCAAGGCTCAGTTTCACGTTTTTTTTATTGGGCTTGGCTTCGGTTCACATACACTTTTCGGCAAAGTGCCTTCATCAGAGCATCGTAAAAACACGCCGCTGGCAGCCTCAGTCAGGGGTCAGTACATTCCTGGGCCAGCCACTCTTGACCGTTGCCCAATGTGCTGGTGCATCTATATCATGGATCAATGCCTTTAACTCTTTAATTGCCAACCCAGAGATAAGTCGGGTTAACTCGCCATGCGTTGGCTGCCAGACCCGAGATATTTCGGGTTTTGATCGTTTGTTCTTTTATTCGATATTTTAATTTATTATTCCTCCAGGGACTTTGGTGTTACCATAGGGAGTTTGAGATCGCCAAAGTGCAATACCGGCCGCATCCAGCTAGACGGCGGTATCGAGCACCCTTTGAAACCTTATATCTTGGCCTGTGCAACGGTTAAATGTCACAGGGCTCAGTTTTCTGGGTCGGGCCAGTCGAGCGGTTCTCCCGGTTCCATTGAAACGCGTCAAATATCCCCGATCCATATGTTGTGGTGGGTTATGCCGTGGACCAAATGGACATCGGATGCACCAGATGGCGATCATTATTTATTTATTACTATACAGAAACATAAAATACTATACAATAAAACAATGTTACAATACAATATACAAAATAACAACAATATACAAAATAACAATCCCAGTGTCAGACGGTAGTGGGTGGGTATTGCACTGTGGATGTTGCACTTGAGGGGTAGGATGTTGCACAGTGTGGGAGGAGGGGGAGGGGTGAGTTATTGGTGCGTGTTAGAGTTCAGGGTGGTGATGGCTCTGGGGAAGAAACTGTCTCTGAGCCTGTTTGTTCTGCTCTGACGCAGCTGTAACGATGGCAACAGGTGGAGGCCAGGGTGGGAGCTGTCCTTTGTAATGTCAATCGTTCAATTCCTCAAGTCCTTTGAAGTTCAATTGGATTTTATGTTTCTGTATAGTATTTTATGTTTCTGTATAGTATGTTATGTTTCTGTATAGTATTTTATGTTTCTTGTATAGTATTTTATGTTTCTGTATAGTATTTTATGTTTCTGTATAGTATCTTATGTTTCTGTATAGTATTTTATGTTTCTTGTATAGTATGTTATGTTTCTGTATAGTATTTAATGTTTCTGTATAGTATATCATGCTTCTGTATAGTATTTAATGTTTCTGTATAGTATCTCATGCTTCTGTATAGTATTTTATGTTTCTGTATAGTATCTTATGTTTCTGTATAGTATTTTATGTTTCTTGTATAGTATGTTATGTTTCTGTATAGTATTTAATGTTTCTGTATAGTATATCATGCTTCTGTATAGTATTTAATGTTTCTGTATAGTATCTCATGCTTCTGTATAGTATTTTATGTTTCTGTATAGTATTTTATGCTTCTGTATAGTATTTTATGTTTCTTGTATATTATTTAATGTTTCTGTATAGTATCTCATGCTTCTGTATAGTATTTTATGTTTCTGTATAGTATTTTATGTTTCTGTATAGTATCTTATGTTTCTGTATAGTATTTTATGTTTCTGTATAGTATTTTATGTGTCTGTATAGTATTTTATGTTTCTGTATAGTATTTTATGTGTCTGTATAGTATTTTATGTTTCTGTATAGTATTTTATGTGTCTGTATAGTATTTAATGTTTCTGTATAGTATCTTATGGTGGAATGAACTACCCACCCCAGTTAGGACAGCCGAAACACGTCCAATCTTTCGCCGTCGACTAAAGACGCACTTCTTCAACCATTATCTGAATAAAAAAAAAAAAAAAAAAAAAAAAAAAAAAAAACCCTAACTAACCTTACTGTCGTGCACTTGTCCTAATAAACTAACCTACACTGTAGCACTCAACACTTTGATGAACATTGTTGCTCAGCTGATAGAGTTGTGCCCTTCCTGATGACTTGTCGTACAGAACTTGTAAGTCGCTTTGGATAAAAGCGTCAGCTAAATGACTAAATGTAAATGTAAATGTAAATGTTATGTGTCTGTATAGTATTTTATGTTTCTGTATAGTATTTTATGTGTCTGTATAGTATTTTATGCTTCTGTATAGTTCTTTATGCACCGTTAGCCTAGCTTAGCGTCAGTCACTGGAAGTAGGTTCCTCCATTAGCCTAGTTCCCAACGTCTTCCTACTCCTACTGCACGCACAGAGAAGAAACCGGTATGCATCGTCTTGTCTAACTCCAGGGTATAGATGGCAAATAAGCTAATTTCCCAAAATGTTGGCGTGTTCCTTTAAGTATTTTCTCCTGTGATGTAATTGGACGTGTCCTCCGTTAGTACCTCCCCCTACACACAGGTGGGGGGGGGGCTGATGATTTCACGCAACACATAAAAGAAGCTGGTCCCGGCATGGCTTTACGATGCTCTGATGAAGGCAACACGCCAGGGCCGGTGTATAGCCCCGGATATTGCCAAATAAAAGGCAGATGTGAAGCGGAGCCAAACGTCTGATATTTTCTCTGGAGTGCAGCCGTTCCCACCCCTCTGCTGGCAGGTCTCTCCTACACACTGTGCCTCAGAGGGTCAGTGGCTGCTGGCAGGTCTCTCCTCCACACTGTGCCTCAGAGGGTCAGTCTGGCAGGTCTCTCCTACACACTGTGCCTCAGAGGGTCAGTCTGGCAGGTCTCTCCTACATACTGTGCCTCAGAGGGTCAGTCTGGCAGGTCTCTCCTACACACTGTGCCTCAGAGGGTCAGTGGCTGCTGGCAGGTCTCTCCTACATACTGTGCCTCAGAGGGTCAGTCTGGCAGGTCTCTCCTACATACTGTGCCTCAGAGGGTCAGTGGCTGCTGGCAGGTCTCTCCTACATACTGTGCCTCAGAGGGTCAGTCTGGCAGGTCTCTCCTACATACTGTGCCTCAGAGGGTCAGTCTGGCAGGTCTCTCCTACATACTGTGCCTCAGAGGGTCAGTCTGGCAGGTCTCTCCTCCACACTGTGCCTCAGAGGGTCAGTCTGGCAGGTCTCTCCTACACACTGTGCCTCAGAGGGTCAGTCTGGCAGGTCTCTCCTACACACTGTGCCTCAGAGGGTCAGTGGCTGCTGGCAGGTCTCTCCTACATACTGTGCCTCAGAGGGTCAGTGGCGTTGGGTCACTCCCACCCCTCTGCTGGCAGGTCTCTCCTACATACTGTGCCTCAGAGGGTCAGTCTGGCAGGTCTCTCCTACACACTGTGCCTCAGAGGGTCAGTGGCGTTGGGTCACTCCCACCCCTCTGCTGGCAGGTCTCTCCTACATACTGTGCCTCAGAGGGTCAGTCTGGCAGGTCTCTCCTACATACTGTGCCTCAGAGGGTCAGTGGCTGCTGGCAGGTCTCTCCTACATACTGTGCCTCAGAGGGTCAGTGGCGTTGGGTCACTCCCACCCCTCTGCTGGCAGGTCTCTCCTCCACACTGTGCCTCAGAGGGTCAGTGGCGTTGGGTCACTCCCACCCCTCTGCTGGCAGGTCTCTCCTACACACTGTGCCTCAGAGGGTCAGTGGCGTTGGGTCACTCCCACCCCTCTGCTGGCAGGTCTCTCCTACACACTGTGCCTCAGAGGGTCAGTGGCGTTGGGTTGAGTTTCTGTCGAGCCTGCTCTGCACTATAGCTGTGGTGCAACGGCCATCGTTTTTTTACACCGACGGTGATAATAATATACTGGAACGGGAAACGTGGCATCAGAGCGCAGATTATACAGACAGGCTGTCAGACACATCGCTCACTAAAGAGGGTCGTTTGAGGGTCAGTCTCTCCCCGTTTGCGTGGGCTTTAATAGACCGGGCTCGGCCTCAGGGGGGTCTGCCCTACTCGCTGACCACTTAGCGCTTTTATCCAGACGTGCCGGGTGAGGTACGGCAGAGGAGGTCAAGTTACTGCACTGTAATCACTGAGAAGGAAAAGATTCAACGACGTCACTATCAAGATATCTGACCTTTGATCTTCATTTACATTTAGTCAATTAGCCGAAGGCTTTTACTGACTAACAAGATCTGTACGACAAGTCAGCAGGAAGGTTCTGTACGACAAGTCAGCAGGAAGGTTCTGTACGACAAGTCAGCAGGAAGGTTCTGTACGACAAGTCAGCAGGAAGGTTCTGTACAACAAGTCAGCAGGAAGGTTCTGTACAACAGGTCAGCAGGAAGGTTCTGTACAACAAGTCAGCAGGAAGGTTCTGTACGACAAGTCAGCAGGAAGGTTCTGTATGACAAGTCAGCAGGAAGGTTCTGTACAACAAGTCAGCAGGAAGGTTCTGTACAACAAGTCAGCAGGAAGGTTCTGTACAACAAGTCAGCAGGAAGGTTCTGTACAACAAGTCAGCAGGAAGGTTCTGTATGACAAGTCAGCAGGAAGGTTCTGTACGACAAGTCAGCAGGAAGGTTCTGTACGACAAGTCAGCAGGAAGGTTCTGTACGACAAGTCAGCAGGAAGGTTCTGTACGACAAGTCAGCAGGAAGGTTCTGTACAACAAGTCAGCAGGAAGGTTCTGTACAACAAGTCAGCAGGAAGGTTCTGTATACAAGTCAGCAGGAAGGTTCTGTACAACAAGTCAGCAGGAAGGTTCTGTACAACAGGTCAGCAGGAAGGTTCTGTACAACAAGTCAGCAGGAAGGTTCTGTACAACAAGTCAGCAAGAAGGTTCTGTACAACAAGTCAGCAGGAAGGTTCTGTACAACAAGTCAGCAGGAAGGTTCTGTACAACAAGTCAGCAGGAAGGTTCTGTACAACAAGTCAGCAGGAAGGTTCTGTACAACAGGTCAGCAGGAAGGTTCTGTACAACAAGTCAGCAGGAAGGTTCTGTACAACAAGTCAGCAGGAAGGTTCTGTACAACAAGTCAGCAGGAATGTTCTGTACAACAAGTCAGCAGGAAAGGTTCTGTACAACAAGTCAGCAGGAAGGTTCTGTACAACAAGTCAGCAGGAAGGTTCTGTACAACAAGTCAGCAGGAAGGTTCTGTACAACAAGTCAGCAGGAAGGTTCTGTACAACAAGTCAGCAGGAAGGTTCTGTACAACAAGTCAGCAGGAAGGTTCTGTACGACAAGTCAGCAGGAAGGTTCTGTACAACAAGTCAGCAGGAAGGTTCTGTACAACAAGTCAGCAGGAAGGTTCTGTACGACAAGTCAGCAGGAAGGTTCTGTATACAAGTCAGCAGGAAGGTTCTGTATACAAGTCAGCAGGAAGGTTCTGTACAACAAGTCAGCAGGAAGGTTCTGTACAACAAGTCAGCAGGAAGGTTCTGTATACAAGTCAGCAGGAAGGTTCTGTATACAAGTCAGCAGGAAGGTTCTGTATACAAGTCAGCAGGAAGGTTCTGTACAACAAGTCAGCAGGAAGGTTCTGTACAACAAGTCAGCAGGAAAGGTTCTGTATACAAGTCAGCAGGAAAGGTTCTGTACAACAAGTCAGCAGGAAGGTTCTGTACAACAAGTCAGCAGGAAGGTTCTGTACAACAAGTCAGCAGGAAGGTTCTGTACAACAAGTCAGCAGGAAGGTTCTGTACAACAAGTCAGCAGGAAGGTTCTGTACGACAAGTCAGCAGGAAGGTTCTGTACAACAAGTCAGCAGGAAGGTTCTGTACAACAGGTCAGCAGGAAGGTTCTGTACGACAAGTCAGCAGGAAGGTTCTGTACAACAGGTCAGCAGGAAGGTTCTGTACGACAAGTCAGCAGGAAGGTTCTGTACAACAAGTCAGCAGGAAGGTTCTGTACAACAAGTCAGCAGGAAGGTTCAGTACAACGGTGGGGTTAACCGAAAGGACTGGACGCGGACAAGTTAAACGAACCTAAAGTTAGTTGTTCACCAACAATCTACAGACACCAACAAACACAGAACCGAACTGTTATATTAAATTAATTGATTGCTGTTTAACTTGTCCGCGTCCAGTCCTTTCGATTAGCCCCACCGTACATTGTAAACAATGATGCATGTAATTATATTAACGTTACTGTGTGTTGTTGTAGCTATGTTAATATAATAGGATAACCAGCGGTTAATTCACGATTTTTTATTGGTTTGTCATGACAAACCAATTACATAATCCAACATATGTGTAAAGAAACAACATATTCCAGTTAACGGTATATTTTTTTAATGATTCGTTACGGCGAAATCAATACTTCCATTTGTATAAATTAGGTTAACTGGAGTTTAGTATTCCTGCCTGGCTGAGGGGCTTATCGCGGCTCATGCTCATCGCGCACGCTCGGCCAATCAGAGCAACGCTCGGCCAATCAGAGCAACGCTCGGCCAATCAGAGCAACGCTCGGCCAATCAGAGCAACGCTCGGCCAATCAGAGCAATCAGAGCAACGCTCGGCCAATCAGAGCAACGCTTGGCCAATCAGAGCAACGCTCGGCCAATCAGAGCAACGCGGAAGGGAAGGTTGCTTGCCGAAAGGATACAAGTGTCCGGGCGTACCTGACCTGATGCTACTTGGTAGTGTCCGGGCGTACCTGACCTGATGCTACATGGTGGTGTCGGGGCGTACCTGATGCTACATGGTGGTGTCGGGGCGTACCTGATGCTACATGGTGGTGTCGGGGCGTACCTGATGCTACATGGTGGTGTCGGGGCGTACCTGATGCTACATGGTGGTGTCGGGGCGTACCTGATGCTACATGGTGGTGTCGGGGCGTACCTGATGCTACATGGTGGTGTCCTGGCGTACCTGATGCTACATGGTGGTGTCCTGGCGTACCTGATGCTACATGGTGGTGTCCTGGCGTACCTGATGCTACATGGTGGTGTCGGGGCGTACCTGATGCTACATGGTGGTGTCGGGGCGTACCTGATGCTACATGGTGGTGTCGGGGCGTACCTGATGCTACATGGTGGTGTCGGGGCGTACCTGATGCTACATGGTGGTGTCGGGGCGTACCTGATGCTACATGGTGGTGTCCTGGCGTACCTGATGCTACATGGTGGTGTCCTGGCGTACCTGATGCTACATGGTGGTGTCGGGGCGTACCTGATGCTACATGGTGGTGTCGGGGCGTACCTGATGCTACATGGTGGTGTCCTGGCGTACCTGATGCTACATGGTGGTGTCGGGGCGTACCTGATGCTACATGGTGGTGTCGGGGCGTACCTGATGCTACATGGTGGTGTCGGGGCGTACCTGATGCTACATGGTGGTGTCGGGGCGTACCTGATGCTACATGGTGGTGTCGGGGCGTACCTGATGCTACATGGTGGTGTCCTGGCGTACCTGATGCTACATGGTGGTGTCGGGGCGTACCTGATGCTACATGGTGGTGTCGGGGCGTACCTGTAGATCTTGCGGTGGAAGCGGTCGCACCAGAAGATGCGGTTGTTGGCCACGTCCAGGTCCAGAGCCACTGCGTTCTTCTGGGTGGACAGCACCACCTGCTGGCCGGAGTCCCGCTTCGCCAGGTCCAGGCGCCGGATCTCGTGGCGGTTGGTGAACAGAAGGTACGGACTCTTCCCTGGGATCACAGATCACAGATCACAGATTACAGATCACAGATTACAGATTACAGATCACAGATTACAGATTACAGATTACAGATTACAGATCACAGATTACAGATTACAGATCACAGATTACAGATTACAGATTACAGATCACAGATTACAGATTACAGATTACAGATCACAGATCACAGATTACAGATTACAGATCACAGATTACAGATTACAGATTACAGATCACAGATTACAGATTACAGATTACAGATCACAGATCACAGATTACAGATCACAGATCACAGATCACAGATTACAGACCAAGAGACATTAATGAATGAATGACGTTTATTTTTCGGTCTTGTTTTACAGATAAATAAAAAACACACTTGTGTGGACGTGGAAAAAATAAATAATCACAAATGTACATACCGTAAATCCTCTAATATTGGACGGGTCTTGTATTTACCTCAGCTGCAAAGAGCACCAGGCCTTTATTAGAGAGAGGCTTATATAAGAGGCAGGCCTTAATTTCACAAACTGGCCAATTGTAATTGTGAAACTGTGGTGGATTAACGTAATTCACACACTCAAATTGGAACTGTCTATAGGTTGCGGGGTCCGGGGACGATTTAGCGTGTGATACTGGTACCTTCTCGACTCTACCTGAGTCGAATAGAGTTGCATTGATAACATGCAGTAGCTTTAGCTAACGCTGTCATAGCATCATGATCTGTAATGTCAACTGGACAACGCCAGCCCCGCCTGCCAACACCATATAGATAGCGAACGTTAACCAACGTTTGCAAACGAAGCCAACGTCATCCAGCCGACACCACAGATCTAGCTATGACAACCTTAGCTAACGTTAGCTAACGCCAACGAAGTGAGAGTAGGGAACGGTAGAGAGAACGGTAGCGGGAGGCAGCACTTGCATTGGCAAGAGTTTATCTCATTCTATATCATGGCACGAAAAATTAAATTAAATTATTTGTCTGCATGTATCAAACCCCCGGCCATTATAAGAGGCCCGTCCTCTATTTGAATACCCTCCACTATTAGAGGATTTATGGTAGGCAAGGCAAGCTCACACACAAAATCCAAAATCAATGACCAGAAAAAAAGGAATAGGCTGAAGCACATGCTTATTTTTGCCAAATATGCTGCAAGATATATATATTTTTTTATGTTTTACTCAAAACTGTACTCCTGAATTATTTTATCCTTTAAGGCTTTTAAAAAAATCTCCCGTGAGAAGTACACAACTTCAACCCGTCACTAAGGCTATTCCATAATTTAACTCCCAAAATGTAAAACTCATCTAGCTTTTACATTAGTTCTTACTTTTTACATGTTTTAAGAATACATAACCCTCTTAAATTATACTTTCCTTCTCTTGGTTTAAAGAGACATTATTTCCAACATTTTTATGTACACCATATCTACAAATTGTGCAGGACTTTATGAATAATGATTTTGTCGATTTGAGGTAACTAGCTTTGTTTATTATTCTAATATCTCTTTTCTTTTTTTTGTATCTACTTTTTCTCCCCATTTTTCAATTTTTTCTCCCTTACAAAATTTCGTATTATCCAATTCTACCCTCCCCTGTCTCGAACGCTATTAGGCCATGCCTCCCACTGGCCGGCTGCAATGTGGACGAAGCCTTGCATCACGTGTCCCCTCCGGTACTTGAGGAGGCAGCCGTCGCATCTTTTCACCTGAACAGCGCGATCTCTCAGCGGCGAGGGTCTGCGTGGGAGGGCACGCCGCCCTCGTCACTTCCTGATTCTACTGCGCAGGCGCACCAACCGACCTGTAGGAGTCGCTGTCCACAACGTCCGATCCCCACCCACCAGCTTCCCACCCCCTAATACTGCCAATTGTATTAGTATGAACGACAAGCCAAGCCGGTAGCAACGCCGAGAGCTGGGCTCGGACCCAGCATCTCCTGCGTTGGTGGCGAGCGCCTTGCCCACTGTGCCACCTAGCCGCCCCCTTTTCTGTAGTTAAAAAAAAAGAAGATGAAAGAAAACGCTACAAGGTGGTTTGAATGATTCCTCTCTATTCTGCTTCTATTCTGAACTAGACTCTATTTCTAAAGTCTGGAAAGTAGCAGTCCTAAAAATCTGCGTTTGAATTGAACACAGATCGGATGAATCTGAGGAAGCAAGGCTGTGTCTAGAATTCCAGCAGCGACGGAGAAACGCACGCAGCTCTATGCTAACGTGGCACAGGTGCTGGGCACAACATGAAGCTGAGGAGGGAAGGAATGTCCGTCCGCACACTGTCCAGATCGCTCCCGGTGTGACTCCACTTGGTGAGTCGGTCTGTCTGTGTGGCCATCACCAGGTGCAATAACATCTGGAATGAACTCACTGAGAAGACTGAGACTCAGTCAGTCAGTCAGTCAATCAAACTTCATAAAGATTCTGCGGGCTCGTTGCCCGGCAACAAAGACAGAGGGATCTTCTATAATTCTGTAGATTCTTCTATAATAAAAAAGTAAGCTCATTGGATTCCACAGGCATCGACAGAGAGGTGGAAACAGTGACTACTCAGTTCAGAATTTAATTGACAGTCATCCACAGTGAAAATACAACACGGCTGTTTTAAAGTGCTACTGCGCTTTTCGTGGCGCAAATTTCCTGCAAGATCATTGGGCCTCATGCATGAAGCGATATAAGAACAGATTTCGTTCTTAACTAGCATTTCCTCTTACTTTGTTCTTACCTGGGATTCAGCAAAGTTTTCTTATTGTTGCTTTTTTCTCAGGCAAGAACAAATTATAAGAGTGGTCGAGAGCACTCTCACCGAAATAAGAAATTCGTACCCAGATGAGAAACATTTAAAAAAGCCTACCATTCATAATAATAATAATAATAATACATAAGATTTATATAGCGCTTTTCCTAATTCTCAAAGACACTTTACAAAACAAACAATATAATACAATACAGTTTTAGTAGATAAAATAAAAAAAAAAATTAAAATGGTGAGAGAGGAAGGAGTTCATGGGTTGAAAGCAAACCATTGGTCAATTGCCCCCAAATACAGTACCCCCAAATAGACTTTATAAACCCATGCAGAACTTTTCAATAATTATTATTATTATTATAACTTATTGCGTGCGTTCTGCTTCTGAAATGGATTATATATTGCTGTTAGAACAGTTAGATGCTGGCTGCCCAGGCCGTACGCATATAACGCATATTTACAACCTCTCCTCTCCTCTCCTCTCTTCTCTGTATAGATGAAGATGTAGCAGTACTGTCTATCTGCTGTATGTCGTGTATGTCATATATGTTATGATGAATTGAAAATGGGGGACCCTGATGTAAACAAGACGAAAGTCTTTCTCTGGTCTGCATCCCCTTAACAATTGTGTGTATTGAGCCGTACTGTATTGTACCCATTCTGCAATCTGTTAATAAAATGTTCAATCAATCAATCAAAACTCTAAAGTTCTGAGCGCACTCGGAGTTTTAGCCACGGACATTTCAGAGAGAGATGACATTTCTCTCTGAAAGGAGAGAGCATATGGATCAGCGGCATATATATATATCAGTATACTGCGCGCCATGATTGGTTCTTGACAAGCGCGCAGCCAGTCGTTCAGTATTGACAAAGCCTACTTTTGACCCATTTATTTCGCACTATACAGATCGTATACGTATAAGTACAAGTATAAGTCTTTATTTGTCATCAGATTAACACACACACATGCGATGAGCGACCCACAGGAACACACACACATGCACTGAGTCGCACGTCGTGAGACGCGTGTGTGTGTGTGTCATTTTGAGATCGCAAAGCGCTTCCTGTTGAATACATCAGACGGGGATCAGATGGCGAAACTCTGCTGTTTTACACCCGCCTCATTCGCCTTATAAGGATATGGTGGGCGTGTCTGTATGCAAATGAATTTAGCGCGAACACGCTTTTGAGTTTAAGAATGAGTGGGATTCATCATGCAAATCTCCTGGGTACGCACAGATTTCAACGTTAAGAACGGCTTGATGAATGTGGCGGTGGCTTTTCTTATTGTTCTCTTAACAGACAGGTAAGCAAGAATATAAGAAATAATAAGAGAGTATTGTTGAATGAGGCCCATTGTGGCTGGTTTGATAATGTTGTGTTGGACATTCTAGCTTCAAGATTCAAGAGATTTATTAGTCACATACACGAGACATGTAGTGAAATGAAGGTGGCCATGCCCGCCTTGATTGTGCAAGAAAATGCAAATAATAATAGAATAAAATAGAATAGATAATAGATAGACATGATAAAAGGTACTAAGATAAAATACTATACAATGCTAAGCTTACTAATTAAAGGTAATGAGTCCTATATACACTACTACACAATATACTATACAATATACAGTTATGCTATATGTAACTATACTACACTAACTGTACTATACAAAAACATACATTTATGTTTTTTAAAGTGACCTTTGCTTTTTCCTAAAGTGACCTGTGTGGGTGTGTGTGTGTGTGTGTGTGTGTGTGTGTGTGTGTGTGTGTGTGTGTGTGTGTGTGTGTGTGTGTGTGTGTGTGTGTGTGTGTGTGTGTGTGTGTGTTCAGTGGTCTGATGGCCTGGGGGAAGAAGCTCAGTCTGTGCGCAAGGCAACAATAATCACAGTTCAATGGACGCCACCTCAGGTGTACCAAAGGAAATGAGCATGACATGAAAGGTCCTATCTTTCCACTTCACTACTAAAAGTTCAAATGCTAAAAATGTCCCCTGGGACGGCTGGGTAGTGTAGAGGTCTAAGCACTCGCTTACGCAAAGACCCGGGTTCAACTCCCGGCAGCGGTACCTCTGGCTTGGTCAGTCGGACCTACGAACACAATGGCTGGAAAGCCGGTGGGGTATACGAGTGCTGGTTGTTGCAATTAGCGACTCATACTGGTCGGTCTGGGCACCTGTTCAGCAGATTGGGGGGAGATGGCGCTAGTCTCCGCGCGCTAATGCTCTCCCAGTGAAACTCGTAGCTGTCAGGGGAAAATAGGCGGCCAGACCAACAGTAGGGCAGCATGTGGTAGTCTACACCCTCCCCAGACCGACAGTAGGGCAGTATGTGGTAGTCTACACCCTCCCCAGACCAGGCAGTAGGGCAGTATGTGGTAGTCTACACCCTCCCCAGACCGACAGTAGGGCAGCATGTGGTAGTCTACACCCTCCCCAGACCGACAGTAGGGCAGTATGTGGTAGTCTACACCCTCCCCAGACTGATAGTAGGGCAGTATGTGGTAGTCTACACCCTCCCCAGACCGACAGTAGGGCAGTATGTGGTAGTCTACACCCTCCCCAGGCCGACAGTAGGGCAGCATGTGGTAGTTCTACACCCTCCCCAGACTGACAATAGGGCAGCATGTGGTAGTCTACACCCTCCCCAGACTGACAGTAGGGCAGCATGTGGTAGTCTACACCCTCCCCAGACTGACAGTAGGGCAGTGTGTGGTAGTCTACACCCTCCCCAGACTGAAAGTAGGGCAGTATGTGGTAGTCTACACCCTCCCCAGACTGACAGTAGAGCAGCGTGTGGTAGTCTACACCCTCCCCAGACTGACAGTAGAGCAGCGTGTGGTAGTCTACACCCTCCCCAGACTGATAGTAGGGCAGTGTGTGGTAGTCTACACCCTCCCCAGACTGACAGTAGGGCAGCATGTGGTAGTCTACACCCTCCCCAGACTGACAGTAGGGCAGTGTGTGGTAGTCTACACCCTCCCCAGACTGACAGTAGAGCAGCATGTGGTAGTCTACACTAGGGCTGCAACGATTAGTCGACATAATCGACGACGTCGATTATAAAAAATCGTCAACGAGAAATTGTTGCGTTGATTAGTCATTAAAAAAATAAAAAATGTGTGCACTACCTATCTTTGTGAGAGTGGCTTCTCAGGGTTCCAGACAACATCATAACATGATGATCCCATAGCAAATTTTGGACATTGAAAACATTGTTCCCCTGCAGGAGATGATGATCAAACTAGACACACAATACATTACACACGCACTCCTCTCACTCACACACAGCGATCAGAGTAAGACACACACATACACACTCCTCTCACTCACACACAGCGATCAGAGTAAGACACACACACATACACACTCCTCTCACTCACACACAGCGATCAGAGTAAGACACACACACATACACACTCCTCTCACTCACACACAGCGATCAGAGTAAGACACACACACATTCACACTCCTCTCTCTCACACACAGCGATCAGAGTAAGACACACACACATTCACACTCCTCTCACTCACACACAGCGATCAGAGTAAGACACACACACATACACACTCCTCTCACTCACACACAGCAATCAGAGTAAGACACACACACATACACACTCCTCTCACTCACACACAGCGATCAGAGTAAGACACACACACATTCACACTCCTCTCTCTCACACACAGCGATCAGAGTAAGACACACACACATTCACACTCCTCTCACTCACACACAGCGATCAGAGTAAGACACACACACATACACAAATTACACAGTACACACCTCTCACTCACACAGCGATCAGAGTAAGACACACACACAAATTACACAGTACACACACTCCTCTCACTCACACAGCGATCAGAGTAAGACACACACACATACACACACACACGGACTCCTCTCACACACAGCAAACAAAAGTTATTTAAAGTACACTTCCACTTTAATTTGTATTATTTAATTTATTTATCTTGTTATGAGTGATTGCTGTATTGTTCTTCAAATACATTTTCATTTAAAGTGGCTTAAAGATCCAAATTCAAGTGTTTCA
>NW_028172053.1:147755-150255 GCF_963971535.1 Notolepis coatsorum
ACATCCACACGCACACACTCACTTTAAACAAACACACTGTAGCACCCACTAGTTCAAGTTCAAGTTCAAGTTCTTTAATAGTTGTCATACAGAAGTACAGAATACTTTCATACAAAATGCTTCTTACTGTTACGCTCCAGAGACTGTGCTAGACAAGATAGTATCAAATAACATAATAACATAATATAGCATGAATTTAGAAGAAGAAAATGAGGTCACAGTTGTTCGGTATAGACATATGTACAATGTTCTGAGTTACCATATAATATACAATACACAATACTATGCAGTGTGCTAATGTACAGTACTATCTAGTGCAAAGCAGAAATGGGATGAGGTACAATTTTAGGTACAATTTACAGTAAGGTGTACGAGTTGTAGTGCAATCCTTCATCCATAAATATAAAGTGTGGGGAGTGGGTGCTACAGTGTGTTTGTTTAAAGTGGGTGTGTGCTATAAAGTGTGTGTAGTGGGTGCTACAGTGTGTTTGTTTAAAGTGAGTGTGTGCGTGTGGATGTGTGTGCTATGTGTGTTTGGTGGTTGTTGTTGTGTAGTGTTCATTCATTGTTCGTTTAGCAGCCTGATGGCCTGGGGATAGAAGCTACTTCTGAGTCTTTCTGTGCTCGCCTTGAGACTCCTGTATCGCTTGCCTGACGGCAGCAGTTCAAAGAGGCAGTTGTTCGGGTGGCTCGAGTCCTTAATAATTCTCTTAGCCTTCCCCTTGCAACGCTTGTAGTAAATGTTCTGGAGGGTGGGGAGCCCCCCTCCAATTGTGCGTTCGGCTGAACGTGTCACTCTTTGTAGTCTGCTTTGGTCTTTTGCAGTGCTATTCCCAAACCAGGAGGTGATGTTGCCGGTCAAGATGCTCTCTATTGTACATGAGTAGAAGTTCTTAAGGATCTTCTGGCTGACTTGGAACTTCCTTAGGCGCCTGAGGAAGTAGAGGCGTTGTCGTGCCTTCTTCACCACACTGTTAATGTGTATGGTCCATGTCAAGTCCTCGGATATGTAGGCTCCGAGGTACTTGAAGCTGTTGACTCTCTCAACCGGTGCCCCGTCGATGCTGAGGGGGCTGTAGTCCTTGACCCCCGACCTCCTGAAGTCCACAATCATCTCCTTTGTTTTGCTGACGTTCAGGGAGAGGCTGTTTTCCTGGCACCATCCCGCCAGGACCTTGACCTCTTCCAGGTAGGCCCTCTCGTCGTTGGCAGAGATCAGGCCCACCACCACTGTGTCGTCAGCAAATTTGACGATTGTATTGCTACTCCGCTGAGCCACACAGTCGTGTGTGTACAGGGAGTAGAGGAGGGGACTCAGAACACAGCCCTGGGGGGCCCCTATGTTGAGGGTGATGGATGAGGAGGTGCAGTTGCCTGCTCTCACCACCTGGGGTCTGCCAGTCAGGAAGTCCAAGACCCACTGGCAGAGGTCATAGCCCAAGCCCAGGTCCCTGAGCTTGGCTATGAGTATGGAGGGGACTATGGTATTGAATGCCGAGCTGTAGTCGATGAATAGCATTCTCACATAGTTCCCCTGCCTCTTGTCCAGGTGTGATGCTGCTGTGTGCAGCACATGGGATATGGCGTCCTCCGTGGACCTGTTGGGGCGGTATGCAAATTGCAGGGGGTCCATGTTGATGGGGAGGGAGGAGCAGATGTAGCCCTTTACTAGCTTCTCAAAGCACTTCATGGCTATGGAGGTGAGAGCTACAGGGCGGTAGTCGTTGAGGCAAGCAGGCTTGGATTTTTTGGGTACAGGGATAATAGTGGACTTCTTCAGGCAGGTGGGGATGACAGCCTGTTCTAAGGACAGGTTAAATATGTCAGTGAATACTGGGGCCAGTTGGTCGGCACAGACTTTTAGGACGCGGCCGGGGATGCCGTCCGGACCTGCTGCCTTCCTGATATTCACTTTTTTAAAGGTCCGCCTCACCTCATGCTCTGTTACCCTGAACACTGCGCCTCCATCAGCAGCCGACCCCCCCCCCCCCATTGCCGAGGCTTGTGAGCTGGTGTTGTTATTACCAGCATCAAACCTCGCATAGAAGGTATTGAGGTCGTTTGCTAAGGAGATGTCACTGTTCAGTTTGAGGGAGGCGCCTTTGTAGTCTGTCATCGTTTTGAGCCCCTGCCACATAGCTCTAGAGTCAGCTTGTTCAAACTGGAGTTCAATTTTATCCCTGTAGCGCCGTTTGGCCTCTGACACTGTCCTCCTTACGTTGTGTCGCGCCACCTTGTGGTCATTCATGTTGCCTGCCACTAGGCCGTCATTGTATGCTTTGGTGCGCTCTCTCAGAGCTTCACGGACGGATTTGTCTACCCAGGGTTTTTGATTTGGGTAAACTTTCATTTTGGTAGTGGGGATTGTTTCTTTCACCCTAGTACAGACATAGTCCAGCACTGTCTCCGTGTAGGCATTAATGTTATCTGTGTCGCGGAACACAATCCAGTCTGTGTTGTGAAACACTGACCGGATCGTATCCTCTGACGTCACATCCCA
>NW_028172053.1:155255-200500 GCF_963971535.1 Notolepis coatsorum
TGCACTACCAAAGCTCACTAGCATGTCCCATATGCTCTGTAAATAACTATGTACAGATACCGAGATGTCACTCCATGTTACCTGTTACCTGTTTACTGCACAATGTTGTTTTTTTTTTTTTTTTTTATTCTATTATGTTGTACCACTGTATTGCACATCGTTGCGGGCAAGACCACCCGCATTTCATTGTATACCTGTATGCCGTGACAATTAAAACTCTTGACTTGACTTGACCCTCTCTCGCTCTCTTCCCCCCTCTCTCTCTCTCCTCCCCCTCTGTCTCTCTCTCCCCCCCTCTCTCTCTCACTCTCTCTCTCTCTCTCTCTCTCTCTCTCTCTCATATCTAACTCAGAAGGCAGAAGGTTAACCCTTTACTATCACACTACAGACGGTTACCGTCTGTAGTGTGATAGTAAAGTTTTTATTTTTATTTTTTGTATTATTATTATCTTTCTTCCCCTCTTTTTCCCGATTTTTCTCCCATCCCACCCTTCCTGGTTGTTGCGTACTTTCCCCCACTGTTGGTCCGAGAGACCGGAGACTGTCACATGCAGCCTGGGGCAGGCCAGCCTGGCCGCGCAGGTTCTCACCGGGGAGAGTGTAGCGTGTGGGAGGCCACACTATCTCTCCTCAGTTCCTACCCTCGCTGAGCAGGCGCCCAGACCGAACTGTAGGGGTCGCTGTCCACAACGCCCACCCTTCAGCTTCTCCAACCCTCTGATACTGCCAATTGTATTAGTGCGAGCGGCCAGCCAAGCTGATAGCAACGCCGGGAGCTGGATTCGAACAGGCGAATCCCGCATCTCCGGTGTTGGTGACGGACGCAATCTCCGCTACGCCACCTGACCCCCAGGATGGTAAAGGGTTAACCTTATGTAGTGTGGCAGTGAAAGGGTTAAGGCATGTTTCGTTCTCACGAGGCGGCCAGAGGAGGGAGGAGGGAGAGGGAGCGTAGCCGAGCAGAACCCATTAGGGCACGTGTCCTTCTCATGTCGCCTCTATACCCCGTCTCCTTCACGTCTCCGCGTGTCAGCGGTGCGGCTGAACCGGTGAAAACAATTCCTGGCGTACTTGAAAACACGCGCGTCAGACGGCGTGCGTCCGGCGCCTCGAGTGAGAGAGCCGGTAGTTGCCATGGCGATGCTCAGACGGTGTTCTAATAATATACCGTGCCCTTAGAAATGACACCTGGGTGCAACGAGGCGGTACTGTACAAGCAAGGTACGTGGGTTGAGATGATGAAAGGAGCCGTTTTAACACTGAAACACGAGGACTGCGTGGGTGGAAGCTGTTGCTCTGATGGGCAGCAGGATATCTGAGCTCGTGGCTTAATGTCCAGGGTTCCCACAGACATTGCTAAATGAAATTCAAGCACTTTCAAGTACTTTTCCAAGCACTATTCTTCATTTAAAAAAAGGGCATTTAACACTTTGGGTGCCTAGAAACGATTTACAACGTCTTTCCCGGCCATGCTCAAGGTGCCGAGGACGCTGTACAGCGTCTTTGATCTGTTTACATCTTTTTTCGATTTTCCCCGTCTGAACTTCACCGCCGAGCTTTTGGAAGAAAATTTTAACCAGAAACTGCATTTCCTCTCAAATTTCACTAGGTGGCAGTGTCCCCCTATTTTCTAACACTATCACAATAGGGGGAATATTGTACCCCACAATGAATCTGGCATTTGATTGGCCAGCATACCTGGCCAATGTAACCACAGGTATAAAACGTTAGCGCGATCCCAGAATCTACGAGGTTTTGGAGGAGAGAGAGAGAGAGAGATAGATAGAGCGATAGAGAGAGAGAGAGAGATTGAGAGAGATATTTGAATTGAGATCAGCCTATAGTCTATATTTATAGTGTTATACAGTATAGTGGTAGTATCAGACTAATTGTAAGGTTTCAGCTGTGCTTTAGAAAGTACTTAGTCGTGCTAAGTAGTAGTACTATTCGAGGGATTAGTGTGTAGTCTAGGTAGTATATTTCAGTAGTAGTAATAGTAGTTTGATCAGTTAGTAGTTTCATTTAGATTATTAGATCAGTATGAAGAGACGTAGTGTAGGAAAGCGAGGGGACAATCCGGCGGCGGGTCGCTTTGTTCAGACGAAGCTGGCGTTTGGACCCGCGGTTGTTCAAGCAGCAGCAGCACCAACAGCACCAACGTCTTTGGTAGCTCCGATCGGAGAGAGCCGTGAGACCGTTGCTGGGCCCAGTAACGCGTCTCGCCCCGGGACCGGGAGCGGCTCTACCCGACGCAGTTCGAGGAAGAGGAAGGCTGCCGCTGTGGTCATAGCTTCTTCATGCGAGTCAGGGGACAGCGATTCGACCGCCCACGAATCTGATGGGAGCGCCGATTGGGAACCACCAGGTAATTACACGGTCTTATATATATATATATATATATATGTGTGTGTGTGAAACGTGTATTTGATGATTTACATACTGTGACTATGTAACGTTAGTTCGACAAACCAACGGCGATATGCATGTGATTGTGTGTGTGTGTGTGAAACGTGTATTTGATGATTTACATACTGTGACTATGTAACGTTAGTTCGACAAACCAACGCCGGCGATATGCATGTGATTGTGTGTGTGTGAAACGTGTATTTGATGATTTACCTACCGCTTATTCTGTGACTATGTAACGTTAGTTTGCCAAACCTAACGCTGATATGCATTTATTATATTCTAGCTCCGGAATCATCTGACGATGATCTCGGCTTGGGTCGGAGGTATGAGTCTGATTCATCGCACGATTCAGACGTGGGAGTCGGACACGGTGGTGGTCGACGGGGCAACGGTACGTCATGTTTACTAATGCAATGTGAATATTGTTTTGTGCATGTTCAAATCGATAGTTGAATGATATAGGATATAGTAGGCATGTAGTACAGGCCACGCTACCATGTGCTACAGTTAGGTTGTCTTGTGTGCGTGTGTGTGTGTGTGCATGTGCACGCCCTTTGAAGTGGCTCTTTGAAGTGTGTAGCTATCATGTAAGTGATAATAGTTGCATGCTGGGCATGATACGACGTGGTGGTGGTGGTCGACGTGGTAATTGGTATGTTGCAATGTGAATATTGTTTTGTGCATGTTCAAATCGATAGTTGAATGATATAGGATATAGTAGGCATGTACAGGCCACTACATTTAGTTACATGGATGTGTGTGTGTGTGTGTGTGTAGATGCCTCACCCCATGCCATTTGATGTGTGTGTGTATGTGTGTGTGTGTGTGTGCAGTGTGTGTACACACACACACACAAGATCAAAAGACATGCATCCTCTCCAACACCTTTGAACTTCGCAGTACATGGTGAGGCCTCTATATGCAAATTCCATTGATTACAGCACACACATACACAATGGCATGGGCACATGGCGAGGCCTATATTTAAATGCATGGTTGTGTAGCATATGTAAAATTCCATTGATTACAACACACACACATGTACATGCTTTGATGGCCGCTGATTTATTTTGTGTTCACACAGCAGAACACTCCGAAACCGAATCCGGGGCCAATACACCAACATGCTTGGGTATGTACTAACTACATTTATGTATGTGTAAATGTATTACTATTGTGTTTTGTGAGACTTACTTACTGAATGAATTTAATCCAATTCAGATTCTGGCGCAGACCCTGCCGATAGTGACGCTGAGACTGGCAACGACATGGGATCACATTCTACTCCTGCAGGTAATTGGGACGCAGGGAGCTGGGACAAGAGGGGGGGGGGGGGTTAGAGAGGGTCCGCAGGGAGCTGGGACAAGAGGGGGGGGGGGGGGGGTTAGAGAGGGTCCGCAGGGAGCTGGGACAAGAGGGGGGGGGGGGGGGGGGGGTTAGAGAGGGTCTGCAGGGAGCTGGGACAAGAGGGGGGGGGGTTAGAGAGGGTCTGCAGGGAGCTGGGACAAGAGGGGGGGGGGGGGGTTAGAGAGGGTCTGCAGGGAGCTGGGACAAGAGGGGGGGGGTTAGAGAGGGTCTGCAGGGAGCTGGGACAAGAGGGGGGGGGGGTTAGAGAGGGTCTGCAGGGAGCTGGGACAAGAGGGGGGGGGTTAGAGAGGGTCTGCAGGGAGCTGGGACAAGAGGGGGGGGGGGGTTACAGTCTGCTCTCTGGATGTGATGGAGGAGTGCTGCATGTTGAACACAGTGATCCTCCTCATGTTACAGTCTGCTCTCTGGATGTGATGGAGGAGTGCTGCATGTTGAACACAGTGATCCTCCTCATGTTACAGTCTGCTCTCTGGATGTGATGGAGGAGTGCTGCATGTTGAACACAGTGATCCTCCTCATGTTACAGTCTGCTCTCTGGATGTGATGGAGGAGTGCTGCATGTTGAACACAGTGATCCTCCTCATGTTACAGTCTGCTCTCTGGATGTGATGGAGGAGTGCTGCATGAGGCTGCTGCAGGGCCTGGGCCTGGTGGTGACTGGCTGCTGCAGGGCCTGGGCCTGGTGGTGACTGGCTGCTGCAGGGCCTGGTCTGGTGGTGATGGTGGTAAATACAATGACAATACGTTGCCCTAGTGTAATGTATTACATCATGTGATTCTAGAACTGGATGCTAGTCTGGACATGCCGGAACCCGTTGCAGGGCGGAAACGCACATCTAAGAGAGGTAAGTTGGCCTCACTCTGCACACCACTTCCAGCTCTGACCTCTGACCCCCACACCACGTCCAGCTCTGACATCTGAACCCCACACACACTCACTCATTCACTCACACAGTTTGTAACTACGTGGCATATGAATGTCTACAGTAGGGGTGTTATAGTATATTTGTATAATTGACAGGTCGTGGCGTGCGACGTGGAGGAGCGAAGAGCAGGGCTGCGATCCGCCAGGAAGAGGAGAATGCCTGGTCTCGTGAGGGCTGGGTGCCTCAAAGGATCCCCTTCACAGCCCAACCGGGGTTGCTCCAGGACGCCATGGCACTCAGATCTTACCGGCCTGCGAAATGGATGGATCTGTTCCTGACAGATGCTTTTCTGAACTCTATTGTTGCCCAGTCCAACCTCTACGCTGAGCAGTCCATTGCCCGGCTGGACCCCACGCTAACCAGTAGCAGGGCACTGCTTTGGAAGCCCCTCACATTGAAGGAGCTGAAGAAGTTCCTCGGACTCCATTTCCTTAGCAGTGTCCTGCGGAAGCCTCGCGTGGACCAGATGTGGACCACTGACGACATGATGTACACACCGTACTACTCTGAGACCATGCCACGCAACAGGTTCCAATTGATCTGGCGATTCCTCCACTTTGCGGACAATACTTCCCTGGAGGTTAGAGACAAATTGTGCAAAGTACGCCCTGTAGTCGACCATGTAAACGCGAGGTGCAAGGAGCTGTACCAGCCTGAACGCGAGCTCGCCATTGACGAGGGGGTGATGGCATGGCGAGGCCGCCTGACCTTCCGGGTCTACAACCCCAACAAGCCCACCCGCTATGGCATCAAGTCCTACTTCCTGTGCGAATCACGCACAGGATATTGCTTTTCATTTAAGCCATATTGTCGGGAAGGCTCGCTCCTGGGGGACACGGTCGTCGGTCTGCTTGGACGTCTGTCTGGGACCGGCTATACGCTCTTCATGGACAACTTCTACAACTCGGTACGTATGTCCGCCAGGCTCCGACAGTTGAGGACCGACGTCTGTGGTACCCTCAGGAAGCACCGGGGCGAGCCAGCCATCATCAAGAACATTACCAAACGTGACATCGGTGTGGGGGAGCGCATTGCGGTCAACAACAAGGAGGTCCTGATCGTGGCATGGCGCGATAAGAGAATCGTGAAGACCATCAGCAGCTTCCACGAGGACACCATGGAAAAGGCGATGGTGTGGAAGAAGCAGAAGAAGGGCAAAGCGCTGAGGGTGGAGATGCTCAAGCCATCATCAATCCTGGAGTACAATAAATTCATGAACGGCGTCGATCAGCTGGATCAGAATATATCGTACTATCCGGTTACACGTAAGACTGGAAAGTGGACCAAAAAGTTTGTGATGTATCTGATCCAAATATGTATCTTCAACGCTTTTGTCTTGTACAAAAAAAAGCACCCACAAGGGCATTACTCCAACCTCTTCCGGTTCACCAGGGCTGTGGCGCGGACCTACACAGACGGTAAGGAGAATAAGATTCCTGGGGTGACAGCGGAGATGGAGGCGGAGGCAGGGGAGGAGGCAGGGGAGGAGGCAGGGGAGGAGGCAGGGGGTGGGGATGAGGAGGAGGCAGGGGCTGAGCAGGTGGGGCGTGTCGACCCTAGGGCCCCACTGGGGGACCCGCAGAGCAGATTAGTGGGTGGCTTTGTGAAGCATGTAATGGTTGCATACAAAGCCACCCCGAAGAAAAAGCTACCGTGTAGGAAATGTCGTGTCTGCAGTAGGTGTGGCATCAGGAGTGAGACCAGATATTTTTGCACATCGTGCAAAGTCCCCCTGCATCGTGACAAATGCTTCGCTCTGTACCACACAAAGAGGGATTTCTCTAAATAGTTTCTTTATTAGTTGTCATACAGAAGTACAGACTACTTCTAAATAATCCGGCACACAGAAGTACAGATTACTTCTAAATAATCCATCATTGTGTGATACAGACAGAACCATGTGTACCGGTACATAGTATAGCTAGCTGAGTGTAGTATAGTATAGTGTAGTATAGTATAGTATAGTATATTGTAGTATAGTATAGTATAGTATAGTGTATGGGTAGTTGCACTGTTTTCTGTACAAGACAAATGCATTGAACACATGTATTTGGGCCACGGTTGTCGATATTGCATAGGCATGTTTGGACCACTTGCAGATGAGACGTTATGTTAGCGATCTAGCTGTATCGACTCCATTCATAATTTGCATTGTGTGTGTATATAGTTTTTTTTTATTTATCTTTTTCCCCCCTCATTTTTACCGTTTGCACAGAACCAATGGTTGCTGACAGTCACCCAGTTTAAAAAAGTATATACTGTAGGTAACATACCACACTTTTCTAATGCAGTCCATTGGCCTATTATTTATATACTTTGGAAGCATGTATTGGATATTTTTTGGTCCACAGATCATCTGGCGCTTCATCCATTTATCAATGGACAATGCAGTCATCGATGCGAGAGACCAAGTAAGATATGCCCTGTAGTTCATGTGACGTGAATGTTACCAGCAAACTTCTAAATGCACTGAAACAATGGTTGGTTATCCTCCAGTGTTCACTTTTTATAAGGTATTGTCTTTGTAAATTACCATAATCCTATACTGTGAATGTTACCAACAAACTCCTAAATGCACTGACACAATGGTTGGTTATCATCAGCCAGTGTTCACTTTTTATAAGGTATTGTCTTGGTAAATTACCATAATCCTATACTGTGAATGTTACCAACAAACTCCTAAATGCACTGAAACAATGGTTGATTATCCTCCAGTGTTCACTTTTTATAAAGTATTGTATTGGTAAATTACCATAATCCTATACTGTGAATGTTACCAACAAACTCCTAAATGCACTGAAACAATGGTTGATTATCCTCCAGTGTTCACTTTTTATAAGGTATTGTCTTGGTAAATTACCATAATCCTATACTGTGAATGTTACCAACAAACTCCTAAATGCACTGAAACAATGGTTGATTATCCTCCAGTGTTCACTTTTTATAAGGTATTGTCTTGGTAAATTACCATAATCCTATACTGTGAATGTTACCAACAAACTCCTAAATGCACTGAAACAATGGTTGGTTATCATCACAGTGTTCACTTTTTATAAGGTATTGTCTTGGTAAATTACCATAATCCTATACTGTGAATGTTACCAACAAACTCCTAAATGCACTGAAACAATGGTTGATTATCCTCCAGTGTTCACTTTTTATAAGGTATTGTATTGGTAAATTACCATAATCCTATACTGTGAATGTTACCAACAAACTCCTAAATGCACTGAAACAATGGTTGATTATCCTCCAGTGTTCACTTTTTATAAGGTATTGTCTTGGTAAATTACCATAATCCTATACTGTGAATGTTACCAACAAACTCCTAAATGCACTGAAACAATGGTTGATTATCCTCCAGTGTTCACTTTTTATAAGGTATTGTCTTGGTAAATTACCATAATCCTATACTGTGAATGTTACCAACAAACTCCTAAATGCACTGACACAATGGTTGGTTATCATCAGCCAGTGTTCACTTTTTATAAGGTATTGTCTTGGTAAATTACCATAATCCTATACTGTGAATGTTACCAACAAACTCCTAAATGCACTGAAACAATGGTTGATTATCCTCCAGTGTTCACTTTTTATAAGGTATTGTATTGGTAAATTACCATAATCCTATACTGTGAATGTTACCAACAAACTCCTAAATGCACTGAAACAATGGTTGATTATCCTCCAGTGTTCACTTTTTATAAGGTATTGTCTTGGTAAATTACCATAATCCTATACTGTGAATGTTACCAACAAACTCCTAAATGCACTGAAACAATGGTTGATTATCCTCCAGTGTTCACTTTTTATAAGGTATTGTCTTGGTAAATTACCATAATCCTATACTGTGAATGTTACCAACAAACTCCTAAATGCACTGAAACAATGGTTGGTTATCATCACAGTGTTCACTTTTTATAAGGTATTGTCTTGGTAAATTACCATAATCCTATACTGTGAATGTTACCAACAAACTCCTAAATGCACTGAAACAATGGTTGATTATCCTCCAGTGTTCACTTTTTATAAGGTATTGTATTGGTAAATTACCATAATCCTATACTGTGAATGTTACCAACAAACTCCTAAATGCACTGAAACAATGGTTGATTATCCTCCAGTGTTCACTTTTTATAAGGTATTGTCTTGGTAAATTACCATAATCCTATACTGTGAATGTTACCAGCATATAATGCACAGCAACAATGGTTGGTACTGATGACTTGTCACCCAGTTTATTGAACATATTTTACAATAAAAATGTTCATGGCATCAAAGTTTCAAGTTTTTTGCATTGTAAAGTATTCTGTATTTTATAATAATGTTGTCTGGACCTACACCAGTAGTTATAAAACGTACTTGTTCATTAGCGCCAGGCATATCAATCAAATGACCAACAAAGTAATCAATCAATCAAACAAATCAATCTATGAATCAAACTATCAACAAAACAATCAAACATTCTATCAATCAAATGACCAACAAAGTAATCAATCAATCAAACCAATCAATCTATGAATCAAACTATCAACAAAACAATCAAACATTCTATCAATCAAATGACCAACAAAGTAATCAATCAATCAAACCAATCAATCTATGAATCAAACTATCAACAAAACAATCAAACATTCTATCAGGCAAACTATCAACAAAACAATCAAACATTCTATCAATCAAATGACCAACAAAGTAATCAATCAATCAAACAAATCAATCTATGAATCAAACTATCAACAAAACAATCAAACATTCTATCAATCAAATGACCAACAAAGTAATCAATCAATCAAACCAATCAATCTATGAATCAAACTATCAACAAAACAATCAAACATTCTATCAATCAAATGACCAACAAAGTAATCAATCAATCAAACCAATCAATCTATGAATCAAACTATCAACAAAACAATCAAACATTCTATCAAGCAAACTATCAACAAAACAATCAAACATTCTATCAATCAAATGACCAACAAAGTAATCAATCAATCAAACAAATCAATCTATGAATCAAACTATCAACAAAACAATCAAACATTCTATCAATCAAATGACCAACAAAGTAATCAATCAATCAAACCAATCAATCTATGAATCAAACTATCAACAAAACAATAAAACATTCTATCAAGCAAATTACCAACAAAACAATCAAACATTCTATCAATCAAATGACCAACAAAGTAATCAATCAATCAAACCAATCAATCTATGAATCAAACTATCAACAAAACAATCAAACATTCTATCAATCAAATGACCAACAAAGTAATCAATCAATCAAACAAATCAATCTATGAATCAAACTATCAACAAAACAATCAAACATTCTATCAAGCAAACTATCAACAAAACAATCAAACATTCTATCAAGCAAACTATCAACAAAACAATCAAACATTCTATCAATCAAATGACCAACAAAGTAATCAATCAATCAAACAAATCAATCTATGAATCAAACTATCAACAAAACAATAAAACATTCTATCAATCAAACCAATAAAACAATCTGTCAAACAATCAATCAATCAAACCATCCATCCATCCATCCCAGTCTAAATTGCTTTATAACACGTTCAGTACCTATTATCACCCCGCCGGCACACCTTTCATAAAAGTGCCTGTAACTTCTGTTCTAAATAATTTACCTCCACTTTTATCTTTTGTTGACGTTTTTTAACTTGTAATTGTGAACGAACGAAGACATGCAGAAACAAACGGTCTTTTGCATTGTGTACATCAACTTGTCGTCTTCAAATGAGCCCAACCATTTCCCCATAGTTATAATATAAAATATAGAAATAGCTCCGCTAAGATCATGAGATATGCTAGAATCGTCCAGGAATCCTGGCAACCCACAGTCATTTTCCGGATTTTTGGCCGGCACCCAAAGTGTTAAAGGGATTACAATTCACTTTTAAATGCTGTTTTTTATAGAAAAAAAAACGGATCCAATATTTATGCCTTAAAACCAATTTCCGACAATTAGTTACACTTTAAATAAAAAATATTACATTTTCTTGATTCAGAAACAATTTTATCATGGATGAACAAAACTTTCAATACGAATGGTTGATTTGAATTTCAAGGACTTTTTAAGCACCTTGTTAAACAATTCGCTGTTTTCAAGGAATTCCAGGCCTTGACTTTTTTTGGTAAATAATCAAGCACTTTAAGCCCTTCAAGGACCTTGTGCGAACCCTGCTTGTTACCAGTGGCTTCCAAACCGTTTCTCATTCTCATTCTATTGCAGCCCGACCTGACTTTGTGGGGTGTGACGTACCAGCCCTATAGGGGTTTATCATTGGGGACATGGATTATCGGCTATTGTAACAATTCTGCCTCATGAACAAGCTTTCCATTTTTGCACAAAACGAGTTCCCTTCTATCACTAACATTATTGTTTAAAGGCCAACTTGCAGGTTAAACCCTACTCTGCAATTATGGGTAGTTTACATCATTGGTATCTAATTTAATTATTTTTTTTTTTCCATTTGACACCGGAAATTTCACTCAGAAATGCTTAAAAAGGTCCACGCACGAATAACATGCACGGAGCAAATCTAAAAGCTTATCAGACGCTAGCACGGCCGTGACGTCACTTCAGGAAACGTATGCCTTATGCCCGTCCGGGTCATAGTACTACTGGATATATGGCGCTGGCTAACGTTAGCATTATGTCTACTGTCGTGAACCATTTTAGATCGGGGCATGTAGAGGAGTTTGGGGAACGAGTAAAATCATGTGCAGGTCCTCTTCTCAGACCTGTGTGGCAAAGCACTGCACACGCATCATGCAAGCTACACGTCGCTGCATGTTGATCAATGGTGGCCCACTCGGTGCATCACAGTGGGCTACTATTGTGCTAACAACGTGCTGCGGCATCTGGCTTGTTGGCCGGCATGAGTGCCCGATTTGGGGTGATTCTCTCCTCTTTGTGTGCCTTTGTCCTCGCGGGTGTTCTGCCGGGGAGCTTGTGGACGCGACAATAGTGGTGGCTGTAGGGTGTTTGAGCTTGTAGCGTTAGTTAGCTCATAGCTATCGTGTACCACTAGCGTTACGGGCTCGAGCACCTTATGGCTGCTGCTGTTGTCGTGTCCATGGGCTCCCTGGCAGGGTACTTGTGGGGACGGGGGTGTACAGAGAGGAGAGAACCATTTTGGGTCGGGCGTTCATGCCGGCTAGCGAGCTGGACGTCGGGATATGTTGTTAGCACAATAGCTACCAAGCTAAGCTATGTTAGCTTCTAACGGTGTATACACAATATGTACAACGACACAATGATTTTCATTATTACAAATATGGTAACGTGGTTGTGGCTTTTACAAATAGTGGTTAGCTTTAGAGATGGATGGCTATGATCACGGAGCAATAGTGTTAGGTGAAACAGATACATTTTCATTCATTACTCCTCGGCTAGTAGTAGCACGGCTCTCTGCCTGCCACTAGCTGTGTGTGACTCTCAGATAGTGTTGTTAGGTGAAACAGATACATTTTCATTTGGCTAGTAGTAGCAAGGCTCTCTGCCTGCTGTAACAACACTACACCTCCCTATAGACCAGGAAGTAACCACTACACCTCCATATAGACCAGGAAGTAACCACTACACCTCCATATAGACCAGGAAGTAACCACTACACCTCCATATAGACCAGGACGTAACCACTACACCTCCCTATAGACCAGGAAGTAACCACTACACCTCCCTATAGACCAGGAAGTAACCACTACACCTCCATATAGACCAGGAAGTAACCACTACACCTCCCTATAGACCAGGAAGTAACCACTACACCTCCCTATAGACCAGGAAGTAACCACGACACCTCCCTATAGACCAGGAAGTAACCACTACACCTCCCTATAGACCAGGAAGTAACCACTACACCTCCCTATAGACCAGGACGTAACCACTACACCTCCCTATAGACCAGGAAGTAACCACGACACCTCCCTATAGACCAGGAAGTAACCACTACACCTCCCTATAGACCAGGAAGTAACCACTACATCTCCCTATAGACCAGGAAGTAACCACTACACCTCCCTATTGAGTTACCGTTTAACCAGAATATGCCGTGGCAACAAAGCATAGCAGCTAATTACTCAAAACAAAATGAAAACGATCCAGTTAAAAAATATTACTGCCCTGGTGATCTCTTGAGTAGTCAATGGCTACTTAACTTTAATTGGACATTGATAAAGGCCTTGCACATTAATAAATGCCTGTAACCATTGGTAACCGTTAAAGAAAAAGCCTAATTGCTGTGCCGTGGCAGAGTCGGTAAAACACTGGAACAGCATGACGTTACTGTTCCACTGTGACTCGTTTACAAGATCCAGTAATAAGACGCCAAATTATTATGTTTTTGTTGATATATTTCTCATATATCAACACATGGCAACCACTGTCTCTTCCATTGCCATGTATACAACAACAATGGTTGCTTCAGTATGTTACCGGCAGCCATGTTGGATGGCAGAGAACTATATAAACATTACGTGCAAAGGCCTCTATTGACAAATACTTTAGTGAGGGGTATGGGAAGTGTTCAATGGTCAGTATTCATCTCCACATGGGGTCTGGGGACCTCCAGGGCTCCTTGAGGGGGTCTCGGGGGATGTCCCCAGCAAAGTGGGGAAGTTAAAAGTGTGAACAATGTGAGAATATACTGTATAATGCCTTGTCTTTGTCTCCACTAGCCAGGGTTGAGAGAATATACTGTATAATGCCTTGTCTCCACTAGCCAGGGTTTAGAGAATATACTGTATAATGCCTTGTCTCCACTAGGCAGGGTTGAGAGAATATACTGTATAATGCCTTGTCTTTGTCTCCACTAGCCAGGGTTGAGAGAATATACTGTATAATGCCTTGTCTCCACTAGCCAGGGTTGAGAGAATATACTGTATAATGCCTTGTCTCCACTAGCCAGGGTTGAGAGAATATACTGTATAATGCCTTGTCTTTGTCTCCACTAGCCAGGGTTGAGAGAATATACTGTATAATGCCTTGTCTTTGTCTCCACTAGCCAGGGTTGAGAGAATATACTGTATAATGCCTTGTCTCCACTAGCCAGGGTTGAGAGAATATACTGTATAATGCCTTGTCTTTGTCTCCACTAGCCAGGGTTGAGAGAATATACTGTATAATGCCTTGTCTCCACTAGCCAGGGTTGAGAGAATATACTGTATAATGCCTTGTCTCCACTAGCCAGGGTTTAGAGAATATACTGTATAATGCCTTGTCTTTGTCTCCACTAGCCAGGGTTGAGAGAATATACTGTATAATGCCTTGTCTCCACTAGCCAGGGTTGAGAGAATATACTGTATAATGCCTTGTCTCCACTAGCCAGGGTTGAGAGAATATACTGTATAATGCCTTGTCTTTGTCTCCACTAGCCAGGGTTGAGAGAATATACTGTATAATGCCTTGTCTTTGTCTCCACTAGCCAGGGTTGAGAGAATATACTGTATAATGCCTTGTCCTTGTCTCCACTAGCCAGGGTTGAGAGAATATACTGTATAATGCCTTGTCTCCACTAGCCAGGGTTGAGAGAATATACTGTATAATGCCTTGTCTCCACTAGCCAGGGTTGAGAGAATATACTGTATAATGCCTTGTCTCCACTAGCCAGGGTTTAAATAATATACTGTATAATGCCTTGTCTTTGTCTCCACTAGCCAGGGTTTAGCCGTGACAGTCGTCTCCAATGTCCTTATAACCTGGCCAAGACCATGACCCATCATGTTGTAATCTATGTAAGCTGTTTGGTTTTGTTATCGTTGTGTATCCATGTGGCTCACCTTCTATCCCCAGGCCATCAGGATGCTCAACGACAATAACACTATGTGACAAACCATCAACTACACTCACAGCACACACATCCACACCCACTTTAAACACACAACTCACTGTAGCACCCACTTTACCCACTTTAGACACTTTAACACACTTTATATTTATTGGTAAAGAGATTTGCACTACAACGCATACCTCATTGCATCCCATTTCTGCATTGTACTGTGTATTGTATTGTAACTCAGTTACTCATTGTTTTATTTATTTTTCTACTCTGTATTGTATATTATTGTATATGTATATTGAACACTTTAGTTTACACTTGTTTACGTACATTTGACTTTCTATTTCATACTTATCTATTTTTATCTAGCACACTCCCAGGAGCAAAACAGAAAAAAGCATTTCATATAAAAGTATTCTGTATTTTTGTCTGACAACTAATAAAGAAACTTGAAACTTGCCTGTGACAGGGCTAGGGTCAGGGCTAGGGTTAGGGTTGACCCTTCATGATGTCATCGTTGTGTATTCACGTGGCTCACCTTCCGCCTTGCAGGTCTTCGTGACGGGGTCCATCTCGTAGCCTTCGTAGCACTCGCACTTGAAGTCTCCCTTGTAGTTGATGCAGATCTGACTGCAGGCATCTGGGTTCTCACACTCGTCAATGTCTGCGGGGGAGAGAGAGAGAGAGATAGAGAGAGAGACCTTCAATCAATACTCTGAAGGCTTCATACAAGAGAGAGAGAGAGAGAGAGAGAGACCTTCAATCAATACTCTGAAGGCTTCATACAAGAGAGAGAGAGAGAGAGAGACCTTCAATCAATACTCTGAAGGCTTCATACAGGAGAGAGAGAGAGAGAGAGAGAGAGAGAGAGAGAGAGAGAGAGAGAGAGAGAGAGAGAGAGAGAGAGAGAGAGAGAGAGAGAGAGAGACTATACCCGGTTATGCGGGATTCATTCGTGCAGATAACAGTGTTTTTCTCTGCGTGTGATGGCGAAATGATAGTGTGAAAAGGATGGAGTGTGGGTGTGAAGGTCATTTTACTTGTGTGCATGTGAGACACATAGACACACACACACACACACACACACACACACACACTACCCACCCCCCCACCCACCCAACCACCTCCAATGTACAGTTTCTTCCCCCTCAAATGTATATACTCTCTTTTTTAGACTATTTTTGTATCACAAACAGTACTGTATTTGTAAATCTGGTATGTCATAAATGTATAGATGTAGCAGTACTGGCTATCTGTATGTCATGTATGTCATATTATGATGAATTGAAAATGGGGGACCCTGATGTAAACAAGACGGAAGTCTTTCTCTGGTCTGCATCCCCTTAACAGTTGTGTGTATTGAGCCGTACTGTATTGTACCCATTCTGCAATCTGTTAATAAAGTTTTCAATCAATCAATCAATCAATCAAACACGCACACACACAAACTATAGCCATTGGCTCTGAACTCACCTCCACACGTCTTCTGGTCCAGCAGCTGGTAGCCAGTGGGACATTGGCACTCAAAGCCGATTGGTCGGTCCATGCAGATGTGTGAGCAGCCGCCGTTGTTGAGCATGCACTCATTCAGCCCTGGGGGGGGCAAGAGGGGAGGGGTCAGGGGTCAGAGGTCAGAGGCAACGCAAGTGAAAAGAAAAGAACATGGGACCGGGAGACCAGACACTCTGTATCAGTGATGGCTGTTTACTGCAGAGTGGAGGGACTGGGAGACCCATGTTACTGACCAGACACTCTATATCAGTGATGACTGTTTACTGCAGAGTGGAGGGACTGAGAGACCCATGTTACTGACCAGACACTCTATATCAGTGATGACTGTTTACTGCAGAGTGGAGGGACTGGGAGACCCATGTTACTGACCAGACACTGCATCAGTGATGACTGTTTACTGCAGAGAGGAGGGACTGAGAGACCCATGTTACTGACCAGACACTCTATATCAGTGATGACTGTTTACTGCAGAGTGGAGGGACTGGGAGACCCATGTTACTGACCAGACACTCTATATCAGTGATGACTGTTTACTGCAGAGCAGGAGGGACTGGGAGACCCATGTTACTGACCAGACACTCTATATCAGTGATGACTGTTTACTGCAGAGTGGAGGGACTGGGAGACCCATGTTACTGACCAGACCCTCTATATCAGTGATGGCTGTTTACTGCAGAGTGGAGGGACTGAGAGACCCATGTTACTGACCAGACCCTCTATATCAGTGATGACTGTTTACTGCAGAGTGGAGGGACTGGGAGACCCATGTTACTGACCAGACCCTCTATATCAGTGATGACTGTTTACTGCAGAGTGGAGGGACTGGGAGACCCATGTTACTGACCAGACCCTCTATATCAGTGATGACTGTTTACTGCAGAGTGGAGGGACTGGGAGACCCATGTTACTGACCAGACCCTCTATATCAGTGATGACTGTTTACTGCAGAGTGGAGGGACTGAGAGACCCATGTTACTGACCAGACCCTCTATATCAGTGATGGCTGTTTACTGCAGAGTGGAGGGACTGGGAGACCCATGTTACTGACCAGACACTCTATATCAGTGATGGCTGTTTACTGCAGAGAGGAGGGACTGGGAGACCCATGTTACTGACCAGACCCTCTATATCAGTGATGACTGTTTACTGCAGAGTGGAGGGACTGAGAGATCCATGTTACTGACCAGACACTCTATATCAGTGATGTCTGTTTACTGCAGAGTGGAGGGACTGGGAGACCCATGTTACTGACCAGACACTCTATATCAGTGATGACTGTTTACTGCAGAGTGGAGGGACTGGGAGACCCATGTTACTGACCAGACACTCTATATCAGTGATGTCTGTTTACTGCAGAGTGGAGGGACTGGGAGACCCATGTTACTGACCAGACACTCTATATCAGTGATGACTGTTTACTGCAGAGTGGAGGGACTGGGAGACCCATGTTACTGACCAGAACACTCTATATCAGGGATGACTGTTTACTGCAGAGTGGAGGGACTGGGAGACCCATGTTACTGACCAGACACTCTATATCAGTGATGTCTGTTTACTGCAGAGTGGAGGGACTGGGAGACCCATGTTACTGACCAGACACTCTATATCAGTGATGGCTGTTTACTGCAGAGTGGAGGGACTGGGAGACCCATGTTACTGACCAGACCCTCTATATCAGTGATGACTGTTTACTGCAGAGTGGAGGGACTGGGAGACCCATGTTACTGACCAGACACTCTATATCAGTGATGGCTGTTTACTGCAGAGTGGAGGGACTGGGAGACCCATGTTACTGACCAGACACTCTATATCAGTGATGGCTGTTTACTGCAGAGTGGAGGGACTGGGAGACCCATGTTACTGACCAGACACTCTATATCAGTGATGACTGTTTACTGCAGAGTGGAGGGACTGGGAGACCCATGTTACTGACCAGACACTCTATATCAGTGATGGCTGTTTACTGCAGAGTGGAGGGACTGGGAGACCCATGTTACTGACCAGACACTCTATATCAGTGATGGCTGTTTACTGCAGAGTGGAGGGACTGGGAGACCCATGTTACTGACCAGACACTCTATATCAGTGATGACTGTTTACTGCAGAGTGGAGGGACTGGGAGACCCATGTTACTGACCAGACACTCTATATCAGTGATGTCTGTTTACTGCAGAGTGGAGGGACTGGGAGACCCATGTTACTGACCAGACACTCTATATCAGTGATGACTGTTTACTGCAGAGTGGAGGGACTGGGAGACCCATGTTACTGACCAGATACTCTATATCAGTGATGACGGTTTACTGCAGAGTGGAGGGACTGGGAGACCCATGTTACTGACCAGATACTCTATATCAGTGATGACTGTTTACTGCAGAGCGGAGGGACTGGGAGACCCATGTTACTGACCAGACACTCTGTATCAGTGATGGCTGTTTACTGCAGAGTGGAGGGACTGGGAGACCCATGTTACTGACCAGACACTATGTATCAGTGATGTCTGTTTACTGCAGAGTGGAGGGACTGAGAGACCCATGTTACTGACCAGACACTCTATATCAGTGATGGCTGTTTACTGCAGAGTGGAGGGACTGGGAGACCCATGTTACTGACCAGACACTCTGTATCAGTGATGGCTGTTTACTGCAGAGTGGAGGGACTGGGAGACCCATGTTACTGACCAGACACTCTATATCATGAATGACTGTTTACTGCAGAGTGGAGGGACTGGGAGACCCATGTTACTGACCAGACACTCTATATCAGTGATGGCTGTTTACTGCAGAGTGGAGGGACTGGGAGACCCATGTTACTGACCAGAACACTCTGTATCAGTGATGTCTGTTTACTGCAGAGTGGAGGGACTGGGAGACCCATGTTACTGACCAGACACTCTATATCAGTGATGACTGTTTACTGCAGAGCAGGAGGGACTGGGAGACCCATGTTACTGACCAGACACTCTATATCAGTGATGGCTGTTTACTGCAGAGCGGAGGGACTGGGAGACCCATGTTACTGACCAGACACTCTATATCAGTGATGACTGTTTACTGCAGAGTGGAGGGACTGGGAGACCCATGTTACTGACCAGACACTCTGTATCAGTGATGACTGTTTACTGCAGAGTGGAGGGACTGGGATACCCATGTTACTGACCAGACACTCTGTATCAGTGATGACTGTTTACTGCAGAGTGGAGGGACTGGGAGACCCATGTTACTGACCAGACACTATATATCAGTGATGACTGTTTACTGCAGAGTGGAGGGACTGGGAGACCCATGTTACTGACCAGACACTCTATATCAGTGATGGCTGTTTACTGCAGAGTGGAGGGACTGGGAGACCCATGTTACTGACCAGACACTCTATATCAGTGATGACTGTTTACTGCAGAGTGGAGGGACTGGGAGACCCATGTTACTGACCAGACACTATATATCAGTGATGTCTGTTTACTGCAGAGTGGAGGGACTGGGAGACCCATGTTACTGACCAGACACTCTATATCAGTGATGGCTGTTTACTGCAGAGCGGAGGGACTGGGAGACCCATGTTACTGACCAGACCCTCTATATCAGTGATGACTGTTTACTGCAGAGTGGAGGGACTGGGAGACCCATGTTACTGACCAGACCCTCTATATCAGTGATGACTGTTTACTGCAGAGTGGAGGGACTGGGAGACCCATGTTACTGACCAGACCCTCTATATCAGTGATGACTGTTTACTGCAGAGTGGAGGGACTGAGAGACCCATGTTACTGACCAGACCCTCTATATCAGTGATGGCTGTTTACTGCAGAGTGGAGGGACTGGGAGACCCATGTTACTGACCAGACACTCTATATCAGTGATGGCTGTTTACTGCAGAGAGGAGGGACTGGGAGACCCATGTTACTGACCAGACCCTCTATATCAGTGATGACTGTTTACTGCAGAGTGGAGGGACTGAGAGATCCATGTTACTGACCAGACACTCTATATCAGTGATGTCTGTTTACTGCAGAGTGGAGGGACTGGGAGACCCATGTTACTGACCAGACACTCTATATCAGTGATGACTGTTTACTGCAGAGTGGAGGGACTGGGAGACCCATGTTACTGACCAGACACTCTATATCAGTGATGTCTGTTTACTGCAGAGTGGAGGGACTGGGAGACCCATGTTACTGACCAGACACTCTATATCAGTGATGACTGTTTACTGCAGAGTGGAGGGACTGGGAGACCCATGTTACTGACCAGAACACTCTATATCAGGGATGACTGTTTACTGCAGAGTGGAGGGACTGGGAGACCCATGTTACTGACCAGACACTCTATATCAGTGATGTCTGTTTACTGCAGAGTGGAGGGACTGGGAGACCCATGTTACTGACCAGACACTCTATATCAGTGATGGCTGTTTACTGCAGAGTGGAGGGACTGGGAGACCCATGTTACTGACCAGACCCTCTATATCAGTGATGACTGTTTACTGCAGAGTGGAGGGACTGGGAGACCCATGTTACTGACCAGACACTCTATATCAGTGATGGCTGTTTACTGCAGAGTGGAGGGACTGGGAGACCCATGTTACTGACCAGACACTCTATATCAGTGATGGCTGTTTACTGCAGAGTGGAGGGACTGGGAGACCCATGTTACTGACCAGACACTCTATATCAGTGATGACTGTTTACTGCAGAGTGGAGGGACTGGGAGACCCATGTTACTGACCAGACACTCTATATCAGTGATGGCTGTTTACTGCAGAGTGGAGGGACTGGGAGACCCATGTTACTGACCAGACACTCTATATCAGTGATGGCTGTTTACTGCAGAGTGGAGGGACTGGGAGACCCATGTTACTGACCAGACACTCTATATCAGTGATGACTGTTTACTGCAGAGTGGAGGGACTGGGAGACCCATGTTACTGACCAGACACTCTATATCAGTGATGTCTGTTTACTGCAGAGTGGAGGGACTGGGAGACCCATGTTACTGACCAGACACTCTATATCAGTGATGACTGTTTACTGCAGAGTGGAGGGACTGGGAGACCCATGTTACTGACCAGATACTCTATATCAGTGATGACGGTTTACTGCAGAGTGGAGGGACTGGGAGACCCATGTTACTGACCAGATACTCTATATCAGTGATGACTGTTTACTGCAGAGCGGAGGGACTGGGAGACCCATGTTACTGACCAGACACTCTGTATCAGTGATGGCTGTTTACTGCAGAGTGGAGGGACTGGGAGACCCATGTTACTGACCAGACACTATGTATCAGTGATGTCTGTTTACTGCAGAGTGGAGGGACTGAGAGACCCATGTTACTGACCAGACACTCTATATCAGTGATGGCTGTTTACTGCAGAGTGGAGGGACTGGGAGACCCATGTTACTGACCAGACACTCTGTATCAGTGATGGCTGTTTACTGCAGAGTGGAGGGACTGGGAGACCCATGTTACTGACCAGACACTCTATATCATGAATGACTGTTTACTGCAGAGTGGAGGGACTGGGAGACCCATGTTACTGACCAGACACTCTATATCAGTGATGGCTGTTTACTGCAGAGTGGAGGGACTGGGAGACCCATGTTACTGACCAGAACACTCTGTATCAGTGATGTCTGTTTACTGCAGAGTGGAGGGACTGGGAGACCCATGTTACTGACCAGACACTCTATATCAGTGATGACTGTTTACTGCAGAGCAGGAGGGACTGGGAGACCCATGTTACTGACCAGACACTCTATATCAGTGATGGCTGTTTACTGCAGAGCGGAGGGACTGGGAGACCCATGTTACTGACCAGACACTCTATATCAGTGATGACTGTTTACTGCAGAGTGGAGGGACTGGGAGACCCATGTTACTGACCAGACACTCTGTATCAGTGATGACTGTTTACTGCAGAGTGGAGGGACTGGGATACCCATGTTACTGACCAGACACTCTGTATCAGTGATGACTGTTTACTGCAGAGTGGAGGGACTGGGAGACCCATGTTACTGACCAGACACTATATATCAGTGATGACTGTTTACTGCAGAGTGGAGGGACTGGGAGACCCATGTTACTGACCAGACACTCTATATCAGTGATGGCTGTTTACTGCAGAGTGGAGGGACTGGGAGACCCATGTTACTGACCAGACACTCTATATCAGTGATGACTGTTTACTGCAGAGTGGAGGGACTGGGAGACCCATGTTACTGACCAGACACTATATATCAGTGATGTCTGTTTACTGCAGAGTGGAGGGACTGGGAGACCCATGTTACTGACCAGACACTCTATATCAGTGATGGCTGTTTACTGCAGAGCGGAGGGACTGGGAGACCCATGTTACTGACCAGACACTCTATATCAGTGATGACTGTTTACTGCAGAGTGGAGGGACTGGGAGACCCATGTTACTGACCAGACACTCTATATCAGTGATGACTGTTTACTGCAGAGTGGAGGTACTGGGAGACCCATGTTACTGACCAGACACTCTATATCAGTGATGTCTGTTTACTGCAGAGTGGAGGGACTGGGAGACCCATGTTACTGACCAGACACTCTGTATCAGTGATGTCTGTTTACTGCAGAGTGGAGGGACTGGGAGACCCATGTTACTGACCAGACACTCTGTATCAGTGATGACTGTTTACTGCAGAGTGGAGGGACTGGGAGACCCATGTTACTGACCAGACACTCTGTATCAGTGATGACTGTTTACTGCAGAGTGGAGGGACTGAGAGACCCATGTTACTGACCAGACACTCTGTATCAGTGATGTCTGTTTACTGCAGAGTGGAGGGACTGGGAGACCCATGTTACTGACCAGACACTCTATATCAGTGATGACTGTTTACTGCAGAGCAGGAGGGACTGGGAGACCCATGTTACTGACCAGACACTCTATATCAGTGATGACTGTTTACTGCAGAGTGGAGGGACTGGGAGACCCATGTTACTGACCAGACCCTCTATATCAGTGATGGCTGTTTACTGCAGAGTGGAGGGACTGAGAGACCCATGTTACTGACCAGACCCTCTATATCAGTGATGACTGTTTACTGCAGAGTGGAGGGACTGGGAGACCCATGTTACTGACCAGACCCTCTATATCAGTGATGACTGTTTACTGCAGAGTGGAGGGACTGGGAGACCCATGTTACTGACCAGACCCTCTATATCAGTGATGACTGTTTACTGCAGAGTGGAGGGACTGGGAGACCCATGTTACTGACCAGACCCTCTATATCAGTGATGGCTGTTTACTGCAGAGTGGAGGGACTGGGAGACCCATGTTACTGACCAGACACTCTATATCAGTGATGGCTGTTTACTGCAGAGAGGAGGGACTGGGAGACCCATGTTACTGACCAGACCCTCTATATCAGTGATGACTGTTTACTGCAGAGTGGAGGGACTGAGAGATCCATGTTACTGACCAGACACTCTATATCAGTGATGTCTGTTTACTGCAGAGTGGAGGGACTGGGAGACCCATGTTACTGACCAGACACTCTATATCAGTGATGACTGTTTACTGCAGAGTGGAGGGACTGGGAGACCCATGTTACTGACCAGACACTCTATATCAGTGATGTCTGTTTACTGCAGAGTGGAGGGACTGGGAGACCCATGTTACTGACCAGACACTCTATATCAGTGATGACTGTTTACTGCAGAGTGGAGGGACTGGGAGACCCATGTTACTGACCAGAACACTCTATATCAGGGATGACTGTTTACTGCAGAGTGGAGGGACTGGGAGACCCATGTTACTGACCAGACACTCTGTATCAGTGATGGCTGTTTACTGCAGAGTGGAGGGACTGGGAGACCCATGTTACTGACCAGACACTCTATATCAGTGATGTCTGTTTACTGCAGAGTGGAGGGACTGGGAGACCCATGTTACTGACCAGACACTCTATATCAGTGATGACTGTTTACTGCAGAGTGGAGGGACTGGGAGACCCATGTTACTGACCAGACACTCTATATCAGTGATGACTGTTTACTGCAGAGTGGAGGGACTGGGAGACCCATGTTACTGACCAGACACTCTATATCAGTGATGACTGTTTACTGCAGAGTGGAGGGACTGGGAGACCCATGTTACTGACCAGACACTCTATATCAGTGATGACTGTTTACTGCAGAGTGGAGGGACTGGGAGACCCATGTTACTGACCAGACACTCTATATCAGTGATGGCTGTTTACTGCAGAGTGGAGGGACTGGGAGACCCATGTTACTGACCAGACCCTCTATATCAGTGATGACTGTTTACTGCAGAGTGGAGGGACTGGGAGACCCATGTTACTGACCAGACACTCTATATCAGTGATGGCTGTTTACTGCAGAGTGGAGGGACTGGGAGACCCATGTTACTGACCAGACACTCTATATCAGTGATGGCTGTTTACTGCAGAGTGGAGGGACTGGGAGACCCATGTTACTGACCAGACACTCTATATCAGTGATGACTGTTTACTGCAGAGTGGAGGGACTGGGAGACCCATGTTACTGACCAGACACTCTATATCAGTGATGGCTGTTTACTGCAGAGTGGAGGGACTGGGAGACCCATGTTACTGACCAGACACTCTATATCAGTGATGGCTGTTTACTGCAGAGTGGAGGGACTGGGAGACCCATGTTACTGACCAGACACTCTATATCAGTGATGACTGTTTACTGCAGAGTGGAGGGACTGGGAGACCCATGTTACTGACCAGACACTCTATATCAGTGATGTCTGTTTACTGCAGAGTGGAGGGACTGGGAGACCCATGTTACTGACCAGACACTCTATATCAGTGATGACTGTTTACTGCAGAGTGGAGGGACTGGGAGACCCATGTTACTGACCAGATACTCTATATCAGTGATGACTGTTTACTGCAGAGTGGAGGGACTGGGAGACCCATGTTACTGACCAGATACTCTATATCAGTGATGACTGTTTACTGCAGAGCGGAGGGACTGGGAGACCCATGTTACTGACCAGACACTCTGTATCAGTGATGGCTGTTTACTGCAGAGTGGAGGGACTGGGAGACCCATGTTACTGACCAGACACTATGTATCAGTGATGTCTGTTTACTGCAGAGTGGAGGGACTGAGAGACCCATGTTACTGACCAGACACTCTATATCAGTGATGGCTGTTTACTGCAGAGTGGAGGGACTGGGAGACCCATGTTACTGACCAGACACTCTGTATCAGTGATGGCTGTTTACTGCAGAGTGGAGGGACTGGGAGACCCATGTTACTGACCAGACACTCTATATCATGAATGACTGTTTACTGCAGAGTGGAGGGACTGGGAGACCCATGTTACTGACAAGACACTCTATATCAGTGATGACTGTTTACTGCAGAGTGGAGGGACTGGGAGACCCATGTTACTGACCAGACACTCTATATCAGTGATGACTGTTTACTGCAGAGTGGAGGGACTGGGAGACCCATGTTACTGACCAGACACTCTATATCAGTGATGGCTGTTTACTGCAGAGTGGAGGGACTGGTAGACCCATGTTACTGACCAGAACACTCTGTATCAGTGATGTCTGTTTACTGCAGAGTGGAGGGACTGGGAGACCCATGTTACTGACCAGACACTCTATATCAGTGATGGCTGTTTACTGCAGAGTGGAGGGACTGGTAGACCCATGTTACTGACCAGAACACTCTGTATCAGTGATGTCTGTTTACTGCAGAGTGGAGGGACTGGGAGACCCATGTTACTGACCAGACACTCTATATCAGTGATGACTGTTTACTGCAGAGTGGAGGGACTGGGAGACCCATGTTACTGACCAGACACTCTATATCAGTGATGGCTGTTTACTGCAGAGTGGAGGGACTGGGAGACCCATGTTACTGACCAGACACTCTATATCAGTGATGACTGTTTACTGCAGAGTGGAGGGACTGGGAGACCCATGTTACTGACCAGACACTCTATATCAGTGATGACTGTTTACTGCAGAGCAGGAGGGACTGGGAGACCCATGTTACTGACCAGACACTCTATATCAGTGATGGCTGTTTACTGCAGAGCGGAGGGACTGGGAGACCCATGTTACTGACCAGACACTCTATATCAGTGATGACTGTTTACTGCAGAGTGGAGGGACTGGGAGACCCATGTTACTGACCAGACACTCTGTATCAGTGATGACTGTTTACTGCAGAGTGGAGGGACTGGGATACCCATGTTACTGACCAGACACTCTGTATCAGTGATGACTGTTTACTGCAGAGTGGAGGGACTGGGAGACCCATGTTACTGACCAGACACTATATATCAGTGATGACTGTTTACTGCAGAGTGGAGGGACTGGGAGACCCATGTTACTGACCAGACACTCTATATCAGTGATGGCTGTTTACTGCAGAGTGGAGGGACTGGGAGACCCATGTTACTGACCAGACACTCTATATCAGTGATGACTGTTTACTGCAGAGTGGAGGGACTGGGAGACCCATGTTACTGACCAGACACTATATATCAGTGATGTCTGTTTACTGCAGAGTGGAGGGACTGGGAGACCCATGTTACTGACCAGACACTCTATATCAGTGATGGCTGTTTACTGCAGAGCGGAGGGACTGGGAGACCCATGTTACTGACCAGACACTCTATATCAGTGATGACTGTTTACTGCAGAGTGGAGGGACTGGGAGACCCATGTTACTGACCAGACACTCTATATCAGTGATGACTGTTTACTGCAGAGTGGAGGGACTGGGAGACCCATGTTACTGACCAGACACTCTATATCAGTGATGTCTGTTTACTGCAGAGTGGAGGGACTGGGAGACCCATGTTACTGACCAGACACTCTGTATCAGTGATGTCTGTTTACTGCAGAGTGGAGGGACTGGGAGACCCATGTTACTGACCAGACACTCTGTATCAGTGATGACTGTTTACTGCAGAGTGGAGGGACTGGGAGACCCATGTTACTGACCAGACACTCTGTATCAGTGATGACTGTTTACTGCAGAGTGGAGGGACTGAGAGACCCATGTTACTGACCAGACACTCTGTATCAGTGATGTCTGTTTACTGCAGAGTGGAGGGACTGGGAGACCCATGTTACTGACCAGACACTCTGTATCAGTGATGACTGTTTACTGCAGAGTGGAGGGACTGGGAGACCCATGTTACTGACCAGACACTCTATATCAGTGATGACTGTTTACTGCAGAGTGGAGGGACTGGGAGACCCATGTTACTGACCAGACACTCTGTATCAGTGATGACTGTTTACTGCAGAGTGGAGGGACTGGGAGACCCATGTTACTGACCAGACACTCTATATCAGTGATGACTGTTTACTGCAGAGTGGAGGGACTGGGAGACCCATGTTACTGACCAGACACTCTATATCAGTGATGGCTGTTTACTGCAGAGTGGAGGGACTGGTAGACCCATGTTACTGACCAGAACACTCTGTATCAGTGATGTCTGTTTACTGCAGAGTGGAGGGACTGGGAGACCCATGTTACTGACCAGACACTCTATATCAGTGATGACTGTTTACTGCAGAGTGGAGGGACTGGGAGACCCATGTTACTGACCAGACACTCTATATCAGTGATGGCTGTTTACTGCAGAGTGGAGGGACTGGGAGACCCATGTTACTGACCAGACACTCTATATCAGTGATGACTGTTTACTGCAGAGTGGAGGGACTGGGAGACCCATGTTACTGACCAGACACTCTATATCAGTGATGACTGTTTACTGCAGAGCAGGAGGGACTGGGAGACCCATGTTACTGACCAGACACTCTATATCAGTGATGGCTGTTTACTGCAGAGCGGAGGGACTGGGAGACCCATGTTACTGACCAGACACTCTATATCAGTGATGACTGTTTACTGCAGAGTGGAGGGACTGGGAGACCCATGTTACTGACCAGACACTCTATATCAGTGATGACTGTTTACTGCAGAGTGGAGGGACTGGGAGACCCATGTTACTGACCAGACACTCTATATCAGTGATGTCTGTTTACTGCAGAGTGGAGGGACTGGGAGACCCATGTTACTGACCAGACACTCTATATCAGTGATGACTGTTTACTGCAGAGTGGAGGGACTGGGAGACCCATGTTACTGACCAGACACTCTATATCAGTGATGGCTGTTTACTGCAGAGTGGAGGGACTGGGAGACCCATGTTACTGACCAGATACTCTATATCAGTGATGACTGTTTACTGCAGAGTGGAGGGACTGGGAGACCCATGTTACTGACCAGATACTCTATATCAGTGATGACTGTTTACTGCAGAGCGGAGGGACTGGGAGACCCATGTTACTGACCAGACACTCTGTATCAGTGATGGCTGTTTACTGCAGAGTGGAGGGACTGAGAGACCCATGTTACTGACCAGACACTCTATATCAGTGATGGCTGTTTACTGCAGAGTGGAGGGACTGGGAGACCCATGTTACTGACCAGACACTCTGTATCAGTGATGGCTGTTTACTGCAGAGTGGAGGGACTGGGAGACCCATGTTACTGACCAGACACTCTATATCATGAATGACTGTTTACTGCAGAGTGGAGGGACTGGGAGACCCATGTTACTGACAAGACACTCTATATCAGTGATGACTGTTTACTGCAGAGTGGAGGGACTGGGAGACCCATGTTACTGACCAGACACTCTATATCAGTGATGACTGTTTACTGCAGAGTGGAGGGACTGGGAGACCCATGTTACTGACCAGACACTCTATATCAGTGATGGCTGTTTACTGCAGAGTGGAGGGACTGGTAGACCCATGTTACTGACCAGAACACTCTGTATCAGTGATGTCTGTTTACTGCAGAGTGGAGGGACTGGGAGACCCATGTTACTGACCAGACACTCTATATCAGTGATGACTGTTTACTGCAGAGTGGAGGGACTGGGAGACCCATGTTACTGACCAGACACTCTATATCAGTGATGGCTGTTTACTGCAGAGTGGAGGGACTGGGAGACCCATGTTACTGACCAGACACTCTATATCAGTGATGACTGTTTACTGCAGAGTGGAGGGACTGGGAGACCCATGTTACTGACCAGACACTCTATATCAGTGATGACTGTTTACTGCAGAGCAGGAGGGACTGGGAGACCCATGTTACTGACCAGACACTCTATATCAGTGATGGCTGTTTACTGCAGAGCGGAGGGACTGGGAGACCCATGTTACTGACCAGACACTCTATATCAGTGATGACTGTTTACTGCAGAGTGGAGGGACTGGGAGACCCATGTTACTGACCAGACACTCTGTATCAGTGATGACTGTTTACTGCAGAGTGGAGGGACTGGGATACCCATGTTACTGACCAGACACTCTGTATCAGTGATGACTGTTTACTGCAGAGTGGAGGGACTGGGAGACCCATGTTACTGACCAGACACTATATATCAGTGATGACTGTTTACTGCAGAGTGGAGGGACTGGGAGACCCATGTTACTGACCAGACACTCTATATCAGTGATGGCTGTTTACTGCAGAGTGGAGGGACTGGGAGACCCATGTTACTGACCAGACACTCTATATCAGTGATGACTGTTTACTGCAGAGTGGAGGGACTGGGAGACCCATGTTACTGACCAGACACTATATATCAGTGATGTCTGTTTACTGCAGAGTGGAGGGACTGGGAGACCCATGTTACTGACCAGACACTCTATATCAGTGATGGCTGTTTACTGCAGAGCGGAGGGACTGGGAGACCCATGTTACTGACCAGACACTCTATATCAGTGATGACTGTTTACTGCAGAGTGGAGGGACTGGGAGACCCATGTTACTGACCAGACACTCTATATCAGTGATGACTGTTTACTGCAGAGTGGAGGGACTGGGAGACCCATGTTACTGACCAGACACTCTATATCAGTGATGTCTGTTTACTGCAGAGTGGAGGGACTGGGAGACCCATGTTACTGACCAGACACTCTGTATCAGTGATGTCTGTTTACTGCAGAGTGGAGGGACTGGGAGACCCATGTTACTGACCAGACACTCTGTATCAGTGATGACTGTTTACTGCAGAGTGGAGGGACTGGGAGACCCATGTTACTGACCAGACACTCTGTATCAGTGATGACTGTTTACTGCAGAGTGGAGGGACTGAGAGACCCATGTTACTGACCAGACACTCTGTATCAGTGATGTCTGTTTACTGCAGAGTGGAGGGACTGGGAGACCCATGTTACTGACCAGACACTCTGTATCAGTGATGACTGTTTACTGCAGAGTGGAGGGACTGGGAGACCCATGTTACTGACCAGACACTCTATATCAGTGATGACTGTTTACTGCAGAGTGGAGGGACTGGGAGACCCATGTTACTGACCAGACACTCTGTATCAGTGATGACTGTTTACTGCAGAGTGGAGGGACTGAGAGACCCATGTTACTGACCAGACACTCTGTATCAGTGATGACTGTTTACTGCAGAGTGGAGGGACTGGGAGACCCATGTTACTGACCAGACACTCTGTATCAGTGATGGCTGTTTACTGCAGAGTGGAGGGACTGAGAGACCCATGTTACTGACCAGACACTCTATATCAGTGATGACTGTTTACTGCAGAGTGGAGGGACTGGGAGACCCATGTTACTGACCAGACACTCTATATCAGTGATGTCTGTTTACTGCAGAGTGGAGGGACTGAGAGACCCATGTTACTGACCAGACACTATATCAGTGATGTCTGTTTACTGCAGAGTGGAGGGACTGGGAGACCCATGTTACTGACCAGACACTCTATATCAGTGATGACTGTTTACTGCAGAGTGGAGGGACTGGGAGACCCATGTTACTGACCAGACACTCTATATCAGTGATGGCTGTTTACTGCAGAGTGGAGGGACTGAGAGACCCATGTTACTGACCAGACACTCTGTATCAGTGATGGCTGTTTACTGCAGAGTGGAGGGACTGAGAGACCCATGTTACTGACCAGACACTCTGTATCAGTGATGACTGTTTACTGCAGAGTGGAGGGACTGGGAGACCCATGTTACTGACCAGACACTCTATATCAGTGATGGCTGTTTACTGCAGAGTGGAGGAACTGGGAGACCCATGTTACTGACCAGACACTCTATATCAGTGATGACTGTTTACTGCAGAGTGGAGGGACTGGGAGACCCATGTTACTGACCAGACACTATATCAGTGATGACTGTTTACTGCAGAGTGGAGGGACTGGGAGACCCATGTTACTGACCAGACACTCTATATCAGTGATGGCTGTTTACTGCAGAGTGGAGGGACTGAGAGACCCATGTTACTGACCAGACACTCTATATCAGTGATGGCTGTTTACTGCAGAGTGGAGGGACTGGGAGACCCATGTTACTGACCAGACACTCTATATCAGTGATGACTGTTTACTGCAGAGTGGAGGGACTGGGAGACCCATGTTACTGACCAGACCCTCTATATCAGTGATGGCTGTTTACTGCAGAGTGGAGGGACTGGGAGACCCATGTTACTGACCAGACACTCTATATCAGTGATGGCTGTTTACTGCAGAGTGGAGGGACTGGGAGACCCATGTTACTGACCAGACACTCTGTATCAGTGATGATGGCTGTTTACTGCAGAGTGGAGGGACTGGGAGACCCATGTTACTGACCAGACACTCTATATCAGTGATGGCTGTTTACTGCAGAGTGGAGGGACTGGGAGACCCATGTTACTGACCAGACACTATATATCAGTGATGGCTGTTTACTGCAGAGCAGAGGGACTGGGAGACCCATGTTACTGACCAGACACTCTATATCAGTGATGACTGTTTACTGCAGAGTGGAGGGACTGGGAGACCCATGTTACTGACCAGACACTCTATATCAGTGATGACTGTTTACTGCAGAGTGGAGGGACTGGGAGACCCATGTTACTGACCAGACACTCTATATCAGTGATGGCTGTTTACTGCAGAGTGGAGGGACTGGGAGACCCATGTTACTGACCAGACACTCTCTGTCAGTGATGGCTGTTTACTGCAGAGTGGAGGGACTGGGAGACCCATGTTACTGACCAGACACTCTGTATCAGTGATGACTGTTTACTGCAGAGTGGAGGGACTGGGAGACCCATGTTACTGACCAGACACTCTATATCAGTGATGGCTGTTTACTGCAGAGCGGAGGGACTGAGAGACCCATGTTACTGACCAGACACTCTATATCAGTGATGGCTGTTTACTGCAGAGTGGAGGGACTGGGAGACCCATGTTACTGACCAGACACTCTGTATCAGTGATGACTGTTTACTGCAGAGAGGAGGGACTGAGAGACCCATGTTACTGACCAGACACTCTATATCAGTGATGGCTGTTTACTGCAGAGTGGAGGGACTGGGAGACCCATGTTACTGACCAGACACTCTATATCAGTGATGTCTGTTTACTGCAGAGTGGAGGGACTGAGAGACCCATGTTACTGACCAGACACTCTATATCAGTGATGACTGTTTACTGCAGAGTGGAGGGACTGGGAGACCCATGTTACTGACCAGACACACTATATCAGTGATGGCTGTTTACTGCAGAGCGGAGGGACTGGGAGACCCATGTTACTGACCAGACACTCTATATCAATGATGACTGTTTACTGCAGAGTGGAGGGACTGATAGACCCATGTTACTGACCAGACACACTATATCAGTGATGGCTGTTTACTGCAGAGTGGAGGGACTGGGAGACCCATGTTACTGACCAGACACTATATATCAGTGATGGCTGTTTACTGCAGAGTGGAGGGACTGGGAGACCCATGTTACTGACCAGACACTCTATATCAGTGATGACTGTTTACTGCAGAGTGGAGGGACTGGGAGACCCATGTTACTGACCAGACACTCTATATCAGTGATGGCTGTTTACTGCAGAGTGGAGGGACTGGGAGACCCATGTTACTGACCAGACACTCTGTATCAGTGATGACTGTTTACTGCAGAGTGGAGGGACTGGGAGACCCATGTTACTGACCAGACACTCTATATCAGTGATGACTGTTTACTGCAGAGTGGAGGGACTGGGAGACCCATGTTACTGACCAGACACTCTATATCAGTGATGTCTGTTTACTGCAGAGTGGAGGGACTGGGAGACCCATGTTACTGACCAGACACTCTAATTCAGGGATGACTGTTTACTGCAGAGTGGAGGGACTGGGAGACCCATGTTACTGACCAGACACTCTATATCAGTGATGACTGTTTACTGCAGAGTGGAGGGACTGGGAGACCCATGTTACTGACCAGACACTCTATATCAGGGATGACTGTTTACTGCAGAGTGGAGGGACTGGGAGACCCATGTTAGTGACCAGACACTCTATATCAGTGATGTCTGTTTACTGCAGAGTGGAGGGACTGGGAGACCCATGTTACTGACCAGACACTATATCAGTGATGACTGTTTACTGCAGAGTGAAGGGACTGGGAGACCCACGTTACTGACCAGACACTATATATCAGTGATGACTGTTTACTGCAGAGTGGAGGGACTGGGAGACCCATGTTACTGACCAGACACTCTATCAGTGATGACTGTTTACTGCAGAGTGGAGGGACTGGGAGACCCATGTTACTGACCAGACACTATATATCAGTGATGGCTGTTTACTGCAGAGTGGAGGGACTGGGAGACCCATGTTACTGACCAGACACTATATCAGTGATGTCTGTTTACTGCAGAGTGGAGGGACTGGGAGACCCATGTTACTGACCAGACACTCTATATCAGTGATGACTGTTTACTGCAGAGTGGAGGGACTGAGAGACCCATGTTACTGACCAGACACTCTATATCAGTGATGGCTGTTTACTGCAGAGCGGAGGGACTGAGAGACCCATGTTATTGACCAGACCCTCTATATCAGTGATGGCTGTTTACTGCAGAGTGGAGGGACTGAGAGACCCATGTTATTGACCAGACACTCTATATCAGTGATGTCTGTTTACTGCAGAGTGGAGGGACTGGGAGACCCATGTTACTGACCAGACACTATATCAGTGATGACTGTTTACTGCAGAGTGAAGGGACTGGGAGACCCACGTTACTGACCAGACACTATATATCAGTGATGACTGTTTACTGCAGAGTGGAGGGACTGGGAGACCCATGTTACTGACCAGACACTCTATCAGTGATGACTGTTTACTGCAGAGTGGAGGGACTGGGAGACCCATGTTACTGACCAGACACTATATATCAGTGATGGCTGTTTACTGCAGAGTGGAGGGACTGGGAGACCCATGTTACTGACCAGACACTATATCAGTGATGTCTGTTTACTGCAGAGTGGAGGGACTGGGAGACCCATGTTACTGACCAGACACTCTATATCAGTGATGACTGTTTACTGCAGAGTGGAGGGACTGAGAGACCCATGTTACTGACCAGACACTCTATATCAGTGATGACTGTTTACTGCAGAGTGGAGGGACTGGGAGACCCATGTTACTGATCAGACACTCTATATCAGTGATGACTGTTTACTGCAGAGTGGAGGGACTGAGAGACCCATGTTACTGACCAGACACTCTATATCAGTGATGGCTGTTTACTGCAGAGCGGAGGGACTGAGAGACCCATGTTATTGACCAGACCCTCTATATCAGTGATGGCTGTTTACTGCAGAGTGGAGGGACTGAGAGACCCATGTTATTGACCAGACCCTCTGTATCAGTGATGGTGGCTGTTTACTGCAGAGTGGAGGGACTGGGAGACCCATGTTACTGACCAGACACTCTGTATCAGTGATGGCTGTTTACTGCAGAGCAGAGGGACTGGGAGACCCATGTTACTGACCAGACACTCTATATCAGTGATGGCTGTTTACTGCAGATCGGAGGGACTGGGAGACCCATGTTAGTGACCAGACACTCTGTATCAGTGATGGCTGTTTACTGCAGAGTGGAAGGACTGGGAGACCCATGTTACTGACCAGACACTATATATCAGTGATGGCTGTTTACTGCAGAGTGGAGGGACTGGGAGACCCATGTTACTGACCAGACACTCTATATCAGTGATGGCTGTTTACTGCAGAGTGGAGGGACTGGGAGACCCATGTTACTGACCAGACACTCTATATCAGTGATGGCTGTTTACTGCAGAGTGGAGGGACTGGGAGACCCATGTTACTGACCAGACACTCTATCAGTGATGACTGTTTACTGCAGAGCAGAGGGACTGGGAGACCCATGTTACTGACCAGACACTCTATATCAGTGATTGCTGTTTACTGCAGAGTGGAGGGACTGGGAGACCCATGTTATTGACCAGACACTCTGTATCAGTGATGGTGGCTGTTTACTGCAGAGTGGAGGGACTGAGAGACCCATGTTACTGACCAGACACTCTATATCAGTGATGGCTGTTTACTGCAGAGTGGAGGGACTGGGAGACCCATGTTACTGACCAGACACTCTATATCAGCGATGGCTGTTTACTGCAGAGTGGAGGGACTGGGATACCCATGTTACTGACCAGACACTCTGTATCAGTGATGACTGTTTACTGCAGAGTGGAGGGACTGAGAGACCCATGTTACTGACCAGACACTATATATCAGTGATGACTGTTTACTGCAGAGTGGAGGGACTGATAGACCCATGTTACTGACCAGACACACTATATCAGTGATGGCTGTTTACTGCAGAGTGGAGGGACTGGGAGACCCATGTTACTGACCAGACACTATATATCAGTGATGGCTGTTTACTGCAGAGTGGAGGGACTGGGAGACCCATGTTACTGACCAGACCCTCTATATCAGTGATGACTGTTTACTGCAGAGTGGAGGGACTGGGAGACCCATGTTACTGACCAGACACTCTATATCAGTGATGGCTGTTTACTGCAGAGTGGAGGGACTGGGAGACCCATGTTACTGACCAGACACTCTGTATCAGTGATGACTGTTTACTGCAGAGTGGAGGGACTGGGAGACCCATGTTACTGACCAGACACTCTATATCAGTGATGACTGTTTACTGCAGAGTGGAGGGACTGGGAGACCCATGTTACTGACCAGACACTCTATATCAGTGATGTCTGTTTACTGCAGAGTGGAGGGACTGGGAGACCCATGTTACTGACCAGACACTCTAATTCAGGGATGACTGTTTACTGCAGAGTGGAGGGACTGGGAGACCCATGTTACTGACCAGACACTCTATATCAGTGATGACTGTTTACTGCAGAGTGGAGGGACTGGGAGACCCATGTTACTGACCAGACACTCTATATCAGGGATGACTGTTTACTGCAGAGTGGAGGGACTGGGAGACCCATGTTAGTGACCAGACACTCTATATCAGTGATGTCTGTTTACTGCAGAGTGGAGGGACTGGGAGACCCATGTTACTGACCAGACACTATATCAGTGATGACTGTTTACTGCAGAGTGAAGGGACTGGGAGACCCACGTTACTGACCAGACACTATATATCAGTGATGACTGTTTACTGCAGAGTGGAGGGACTGGGAGACCCATGTTACTGACCAGACACTCTATCAGTGATGACTGTTTACTGCAGAGTGGAGGGACTGGGAGACCCATGTTACTGACCAGACACTATATATCAGTGATGGCTGTTTACTGCAGAGTGGAGGGACTGGGAGACCCATGTTACTGGCCAGACACTATATCAGTGATGTCTGTTTACTGCAGAGTGGAGGGACTGGGAGACCCATGTTACTGACCAGACACTCTATATCAGTGATGACTGTTTACTGCAGAGTGGAGGGACTGGGAGACCCATGTTACTGATCAGACACTCTATATCAGTGATGACTGTTTACTGCAGAGTGGAGGGACTGAGAGACCCATGTTACTGACCAGGCACTCTATATCAGTGATGGCTGTTTACTGCAGAGCGGAGGGACTGGGAGACCCATGTTATTGACCAGACCCTCTATATCAGTGATGACTGTTTACTGCAGAGTGGAGGGACTGAGAGACCCATGTTATTGACCAGACCCTCTGTATCAGTGATGGTGGCTGTTTACTGCAGAGTGGAGGGACTGGGAGACCCATGTTACTGACCAGACACTCTGTATCAGTGATGGCTGTTTACTGCAGAGCAGAGGGACTGGGAGACCCATGTTACTGACCAGACACTCTATATCAGTGATGGCTGTTTACTGCAGATCGGAGGGACTGGGAGACCCATGTTAGTGACCAGACACTCTGTATCAGTGATGGCTGTTTACTGCAGAGTGGAAGGACTGGGAGACCCATGTTACTGACCAGACACTATATATCAGTGATGGCTGTTTACTGCAGAGTGGAGGGACTGGGAGACCCGTGTTACTGACCAGACACTCTATATCAGTGATGGCTGTTTACTGCAGAGTGGAGGGACTGGGAGACCCATGTTACTGACCAGACACTCTATCAGTGATGACTGTTTACTGCAGAGCAGAGGGACTGGGAGACCCATGTTACTGACCAGACACTCTATATCAGTGATTGCTGTTTACTGCAGAGTGGAGGGACTGGGAGACCCATGTTATTGACCAGACACTCTGTATCAGTGATGGTGGCTGTTTACTGCAGAGTGGAGGGACTGAGAGACCCATGTTACTGACCAGACACTCTATATCAGTGATGGCTGTTTACTGCAGAGTGGAGGGACTGGGAGACCCATGTTACTGACCAGACACTCTATATCAGCGATGGCTGTTTACTGCAGAGTGGAGGGACTGGGATACCCATGTTACTGACCAGACACTCTGTATCAGTGATGACTGTTTACTGCAGAGTGGAGGGACTGGGAGACCCATGTTACTGACCAGATACTCTATATCAGTGATGACTGTTTACTGCAGAGTGGAGGGACTGAGAGACCCATGTTACTGACCAGACACTATATCAGGGATGGCTGTTTACTGCAGAGTGGAGGGACTGGGAGACCCATGTTACTGACCAGACACTCTATATCAGTGATGACTGTTTACTGCAGAGTGGAGGGACTGGGAGACCCATGTTACTGACCAGACACTATATCAGGGATGGCTGTTTACTGCAGAGTGGAGGGACTGGGAGACCCATGTTACTGACCAGACACTCTATATCAGTGATGGCTGTTTACTGCAGAGTGGAGGGACTGAGAGACCCATGTTACTGACCAGACACTCTATATCAGTGATGTCTGTTTACTGCAGAGTGGAGGGACTGAGAGACCCATGTTACTGACCAGACACTCTATATCAGTGATGTCTGTTTACTGCAGAGTGGAGGGACTGAGAGACCCATGTTACTGACCAGACACTCTATATCAGTGATGGCTGTTTACTGCAGAGTGGAGGGACTGAGAGACCCATGTTACTGACCAGACACTCTATATCAGTGAGGGCTGTCAGAGTATAGAACTATTATTTTTAACATGTAGACCACTTGTTTTGACAAAGAAAATACCACTTACAGCACCTTTAACACATTCCCCGCCAACGACAAGTATACTCGTTATTGGCCGCCAATCGTTTGATTGTTATTTCTTTTATTCGATATTTCTATTCATTACAGGCACACGGACTCGGGGTTAACATGGGGAATCCTCATGAGAATGTAAAAGTGCAATACCGGCCGCATCACGCTAGACGGCGGTATCGAGCACCCTTTCTACCCTTGTATCTTTCTCTGTGGGACGGCCCCAGGTCTCCGGTTTCATGTTTCCTTGTCGGGCGAGGGCAGCGGTTCTGCCGGTTCCATGTATGCTCGTCAAATATCTCCGATCCATATGTTGTGGTGGATTATGCCGTCGAGGAAATGGACATTTGATATACCAGATGGCGATCAAATAATTGGAATATTATTTTTGGAATACTCCCGGCCACAGGTAAGGGCGATTTGACGTCAATTTTAGCTTGATCCTGCAATGTTTTCATACCGATCGGGCTGATAACCGTTTTTTGTGCTCAATGCGAATGCCGTTACTGACAATCAAATAATAACAACCCGCCCCCATTTCATGCATTCATGATGGTACATAATAGCTATGATGTATATTTGATTTCGGGATAATAGTGTATACAGGCAAGACATGGCAACGACTATAGTGGAATCGACGTATAAGGCTTTAACTCAGGATTTCATGAATTACCCTAGACCGCTCTAAAACCATACTTATATTCACCACGGTATAACACGGGAATGTATGGATGGAAAAATGTATTCTGTCTCACATTATGAACGATAGATAGGTGATGTCAAATGGGCCATAGTATTGTATCCATAGCTATAATATAGAATATAGTTATAGCTCTACAAACAAGGTGACTCAGTCCTATATTTTAATGTGTGGCAATGGGACCACAGGGCCCCCGTCTAATCCCCGGCACTGAATGAGTTAAGGTGGATGTTTACCGTCATACTGTGGTGCGTAAATGTATTACCAGTAATCATACAGTGTTACTCTTTCTGCAACATTGTTCTACACGATGCAGGCTAATTATCTTCCATGATATACCATGACATATTATGAGAATGCCATTTACATGTCCAGCCACTCCAAGCTTGTTTTGTCAAGTTGAATGAAGTTTATATTCATGAGATTAGATTCCATTTTTATTGTCATTGCACAGCAGAGGTTCAGAGAGTTTGAAATTGGTATATAACCAGAGAGCAAAAGTAACAGTAAAGTGCATAGAAATATATAGTGTAACATGTGTGGAATATATATATATATATATATATATATATATATATATATATATATATATATATATATATATATATATATATATATATATATATATATATATATATATATATGATGAAGCTACAGAGTAAATATGCTAAGCTAATAGGGGTGGGAATCACCAGTTTCATCATGATACGATACGATATCGATTCTTTGGACAACGATACGATATTTGCCGATATCACAAAGTCTCTCACGATACAATACGATTAGATTAGATTCAGGTGCCTGCAATCGATATGAGATGATATCATATGCCCATTTAACACAATCAGTAACATTTAGATCAACTAAAAAAAAGGTAACGAAAATATCATTTGACATTTGTATTTTTGAGCTCTTCCAGACATTTAAAGGAAAATCAATCTATTGTTTTTAATACAAATAGACCTCCTGATATATTGAGCTTTAAACTTTAAGCTCCATTTTTTGGAACTCAAAACTCAACCTAAAACCCCTCCCTACCTCCCTCTCCCAAACCGTTCCTACAACAATTTGTTGATGTTGCATGATCATGTATAGGCCTACATTTATTATGTATTATATTGTTTATGTTTAAATAACATTTAAACATCAAACTCCTCTGACCTCATCTGGTCTTTCCAAAGACGCGCGCACACACACAGAAAGGGAGAATGCTATGCTGTAACGTCTACACACACACACACACACACACACACACACACACACACACACACACACACACACACACACACACACACACACACACACACACACACACACACACACACACACACACACACACACACACACACACACACACACACACACACACACACACACACACACACACACAGAAAGGGAGAATGCTATGCTGTAACGTCTACACACACGGAGCTACTGCTGTTGTTCTTGGGCGGATATGAGACTCGCCACAGGATTTTCAAAATAAGAGTATTGATATGAATCGATCTTATTACATTGCATCGATCCGATTCGTTCGTTGATAATTACATCAATGTATCGATCTGGATCGATGTATCGTCCCACCCCTATAAGCTAATGTACATACAGTATTATTACAGTTGTACAAGTATGAACATAATATACAGTGGTACAAGGATGAATGGTAAATGGCTGCATTTAAATAGCGCTTTTATCCAAAGCGCTTTACAATTTGTTCCTCACATCTTACCCACTCACTCACACACCGACGGCGGAGGCAACCATGCAAGGTGCCAACCTGCACAATTAGGGGTTAACTGTCTTGCTCAAGGACACATCGACACGCTGCCCGGGAGGAGCGGGAATCGAACCGGGAACCTGCGGATTGCCAGACGACTGCTCTACCTCCTGAGCCACTGTCGCCCCTAAATGACGACATGAACACACTATGGTAGTAATTGCTAACAATGCTAGCCAGTAATAAGAGTAGGTATGTAATGTATGTAACGGAGCTGATATCGTCACCTCAAACTTTGATGCCCCGAGGGAGTTTCGAACCCGGGTCTCCCACGCCGCGGGCAACAGCACAGACCGCTATACCAAGAGGTGAACTCACTGCTTTGTAACGTGTCTATGTGTCTTTTGAGGGTGAGAGTGAGTTTAACCCACACCACCGCTATACTCGCCCCAGCCCTTCGTGACTGCGCTTCACGGTCCCATCCGTTACATATATATATATATATATATATATATATATATATATTAGAGGTGGGCATAGATTAATTTTTTTTTTCTTATTGCAAAACAGAAATTATTAAAAGTCAGTACTCAACACATAATGCATAATGAAACTAACAGTCAAGGTGGTTAAAATTACATGCAAGTACAGAAACAAGACAAAAAAAGTCTATAATAATATTTTACCGTATACAGTGTATATCCAGCGAAATTACAATTATATAAATGTTAGTATATAATATACCCCTAATACCTATTTTCTAAAACCCTACACACATATGCTCCAGCTCAAACCCCCCCCTCCCGGACCCCCTCTTGGATAGTACCTCCATTATCCCTCACTCCTAACCAGACACTACCATTATAACCTAGCTTTTATTCTCTCCACCACTTCTACCCACATTGATAAATTTTTTAATCTAGATTATTCTATCTGCAATCCTGGATTTAAAATGGCTCAAACAAAAAAAAAAAAAACCTGCCGAAGGCATTCAAAATATGTGTGTTCTACCCAAATAATGACCAGAAGTAAGTCCTTACTTTTTCTTTCCTCCTTATGTTTCTCAGGCCAGGTGGCCCATTACACCATGAGCCCATCTCCCGTTTCCAAAATGCATTACAGACTGTTTGAAAAAGCTGTTTTGCTATGATAATTGGTAATGAAATATCAAAATAATGTTCAATAAGATGTACTTGTGTTTAATAAGTTGTTTTATTCAGAAGTTAACACAAATAAATAATATTACCAGTACAGTACAGTATCTAGCACTCTCAGGAGCAAAACAGAAAGAATCATTTCAAACTTGAACTATGTGACATGGCTTGAATCAACTGCTCCAGTGGAGTTGCTCAGTGGCCAATGGTGTCAACTGTGGTTGTACTGGGCAGCTCCCAGGTGTGAATGGAACTGTATGAATGTGAAGCAGGACGTTCCTGAAAAAGAGCATCTGTGCTCAGAGAACCTACCCTGGGTAAATAAAGGTAAAAAAAAAAAAAAAAAAAAAAAAAGAAAAAAATTAGATTAATGCGTTAATTATATTATCGCGCGATACTAGTATAGCGTTAACGCAGCACGTTAACGCCGTTAACGGCCCAGCTTTAATATATATATATATATAAAAGTATATACAGTGTGTACAATGTACAGTGTGGGTATGTAGACAGATTCCTTTGTTCTTGTTTATAATATACATGCCTTGTGTGTTTTATCCCTTTTTTATGCTTTTATGTCTTGTTTTTTAATTGCCTATGTTTTTAAAGTCTGTTTTTACTCTGTAGCACTCTGAGACTTGGATAGAGTGCACTATAAATCGAATGTATTATTATTATTATTATTATTATTATTATTATTATTATTATTATTATTATTATTATTATTATATTATTATTATTATTATTATTATTAATTATTATTATTATTATTATTATTATTATTAATGTATGTATTCCAGTGCTTGGTAGCGTACAACCCTTGAATTGAACCCTTCGAATTTGAAAGTACATTTTCCTTCATACATTTTTTAAACGTTTTCTATGCAAAACCGTGTTTCTTCAAAGTAACTAGTAACTTTGTAATGGGTTCAGATGAATGTAGTTGAGTAAAAAGTACAATATTTCATTTGAAATGTAGTGGAGTAAAAGTACAAAGTTCCCTAAAAGTACACAAGTACACAAGTACACAAGTAAAGTAGGGAGAACGGGGTTGGTTGTCACATTCATTATATTTCGCTACCAAAAGGCACTGTCTCCCATATTTTGGTATGGAAATGTCCAGAATTGTGCGGCTGGGTGACGTAGCGGAGATTGCGCTCGTCACCAATGCAAGAGGCTGCGGTCTCGACTCCCGGAGTCAGCATTGCCTGCGGCTTGGGCCAGTCGTCATACTATCTCAATTGGCAGAGGTAGCGGGTGAAAAGTCGATGGGTGGGGATTGGACGTTGTGGACAGCGACTCCTACAGGTCGGTTGGGGACGCCTGCACAGCAGAGTCAGGAAGTATCGGGGGCAGCGTGAGCCTCCCACACGTTACACCTCGCCACTGAGAGACCGCGCTGTCTGGTTAAAATATGCGACAGGCTGCCTCCTCGTGTACTGGAGGGGACACGTGATGCAAGGCTTCTATCCTCACTACAGCCGACCAGTGGGAGGCATAGTCTAGCAAAGTTCAAGACAGGGGAGGGGAGAATTGAAGGGGAGAATTGGCGAGGCGAAATTGGGATGGAAGAAAAATAGAAAATAAGGAGAAAAAGTGGACAAACAAAAAGGAAATGTCCAGAATTGGGATCAGCGATCACCTACATAGTCTTCTTTGGAGTAAGACGGCTGAACTTGAGGTGAGAGGACTTTTTGTATGTTTCATGTGAAATTGTAAATATTTAGCTCCTCAGTATTTTTCTTCTAGGCTTTTACACAATTGGTTTATAATGAAACAATTGTTACCCTTAAAAAGTGTGAAGGGAAAGCTATAGTTTAGATTGTTGTTGGCTAACTAACACTTTTTTAGATGGCTGTTAGCCTTGATGCTAGCAAGACAATCCAGTTGGGGTTGGTCATCACATTCTCTTTGGGGTTGGTTGTCACATGAATAAGCACATGACAGTGCTTTAATGAGCACAACATGGACCATTTCTTCACCAACTTGGAGGTGGTGGTTGAGCTGAGGACAGACCGAGCAGAGCGCAATGCACCCCAGCCCACCTGCCAAGTCTAGTACATCCCAGCCTAGACCACCTACCAAGTCTAGTACATCCCAGCCTAGACCACCTAACAAGCCTAGTACATCCCAGCCTAGACCACCTACCAATCCTAGTACATCCCAGCCTAGACCACCTACCAAGTCTAGTACATCCCAGCCTAGACCACCTACCAAGCCTAGTACATCCCAGCCTAGACCACCTACCAAGTCTAGTACATCCCAGCCTAGACCACCTACCAAGCCTAGTACATCCCAGCCTAGACCACCTACCAAGCCTAGTACATCCCAGCCTAGACCACCTACCAAGCCTAGTACATCCCAGCCTAGACCACCTACCAAGCCTAGTACATCCCAGCCTAGACCACCTACCAAGCCTAGTACATCCCAGCCTAGACCACCTAACAAGCCTAGTACATGCTTTTTGAAAAACGGGGCTTTTGAGGTGATGAAATCACTGCGCCCAGGCAGCAGTGGTTCGGCAAACAATTGATCTGAGTATATATCTGCTTAGAAAACTAAAATGTCAAATAATTTGTTTTTATTTCTACACATGGAAATAAATGCATGCACAGAGCATATAGGGGTATGTATCTGTTTGTCTAACTCCAGGGTAGATGGCAAATAAGCTTAATTTCCCAAAAAGTTGGCGTGTTCCTTTAACTCATTGACTGCCAGCTATTAGCCTTATCCTGTAGTAGCTACTGCCACCGCTGTAAACGATGGGAGTCGCTCACCTTGTTTGCAGGGCTTTAACTATTTAAATATTATAGCTATGGATGCAATACTATGGCCCATTTGACATAGAGTATCTATCGTTCAAGATGTGAAAAAGGAATATTTTTTTCCATCCACACATTCCCGTTTTATACCGTGGTGAATATAAGTATGGTTTTAGAGCGGTTTAGGGTAATTCCTGGGAGCCTAGTAATAGGCTGCGACGCATATTATACTTAATCCATTGGCATTTCGTCCCTATACACGCTACAATAAAAAATTCAAATGCACATAATCGGTATATTATGTTCCATCATGAATGCATAAAAGCGGGGGGGGTCGTTTCTGATTAATTGATTGTCAATAACGGCATAGTGTCAGGGCGTGGCTTGT
>NW_028172053.1:200700-258200 GCF_963971535.1 Notolepis coatsorum
CTCCTGGGTTAGTGGCCCCTCCTTCTCCTGGGTTAGTGGCCCCTCCTTCTCCTGGGTTAGTGGCCCCTCCTTCTCCTGGGTTAGTGGCCCCTCCTTCCCTGGGTTAGTGGCCCCTCCTTCCCCTGGGTTAGTGGCCCCTCCTTCTCCTGGGTTAGTGGCCCCTCCTTCTCCTGGGTTAGTGGCCCCTCTTCCCCTGGGTTAGTGGCCCCTCCTTCCCCTGGGTTAGTAGCCCCTCCTTCCCCTGGGACAGAAATTCACAGTCCTCGCCTCGGGATTCCGTTGCCTAAGCGTATTTGACCATCGAAACGTGTATAGACATATACACTGGTAATCGCGATGGCGATGCGATCACTTGGAATTATTCTTTTGGAATACTTTCTGGCTAAGGTAAGGTACATTCTATGTCTATTTTACCTAATCTGAAACGTGTTTTTCTAACGATCACAGTTCTGTGTTTTAACGGACGAAAAACATGCTTGGCAAACGCGATCATAGTTTTGAGTTAAAACGACCCCCCCCCCCCCCCCCCCCTTGATGATTTTGTGATGATACATATATACAAGTCATATACCTTTGATATGGGGATATTCGGGGTTTTAGGGGATCAGCCATTGCATTGGGCTTATTGCACATAACGTGTTTTATCTCGCAATCTATGAAAATATTATCTTGGAAATGTGCGATGTTTGGCGTGTAATAAACTACAAACTACAGCGTGTGGAAACAACAGTAAGAAGCATTTTGTATGAAAGTATTCTGTACTTCTGTATGACAACTATTAAAGAACTTGAACTTGAACTATTATTCCCAGGCCGGACTACAAGTAATGTTTGTCAAAATGAGCCACACCGTGTCTCTACAGCTATAATACAGAACACAAACACAGCTTCGCAAACATAGTGCAACGACCACGGAAACGACTAGAAAGGCTGGCATTCTAAAGGTAAATTAACCAAACAGCACGGCATTCTAAAGGTTAACAGCTTAATTGAGGGGCAGATTTACGGTGATTCTGCACCGTGCACGGTCTGCACGAAATAATTTATCATTTATTTGTCCATGTTATTCAGCAGTAGGCTATTATGAGCAAACGAAATTCATTAGATTGGACATTTCGATTAATTATTTCAAGAACAGAATTGAGAAATTCTGCACTACATTTGATTACGTACGGGATCATGCAGCACAAGCACAATGCAATGAAAATAAATAAAGAAACCCATTATTATTTATTCATCCCAAATTAACATTCTGACGCCGGTCTGCAGGCAGTCGCCCACCCCATATATGGTAACTCAGTTACGTCTATTCTGCATCGAACATTGTACATATGTCTATACTGAACATTGTGACCTCATTTTCTACTTCTAATTTACATGCTATACTATGTTATTTGATACTATCTTGTCTTGCACAGTCTCTGGAGCGTAACAGTAAGAAGCATTTTGTATGAAAGTATTCTGTACTTCTGTATGACAACTATTAAAGAAACTTGAAACTTGAAACTTGATCAGGAGTAATGCAACGTCATGATTGTCGATTGATTGCTTGATTGATTGATTGAAAACGTTATTAACAGATTGCAGAATGGGTACAGTACGGCTCAATACACACAATTGTTAATGGGATGCAGACCAGAGAAAGACTTTCGTCTTGTTTACATCAGGTCCCCCCCATTTTTTTGATTGATGGGAGTATCGATAAATAGACAGATTTGTTTATGTAGGCTATATTAAGCAGCACATATAAATGACAAACTAACTTAGTTAATTAATAACTAACATAAATAGCATGGTAATACATAATACATAGGTTATTGATCACCTATGGGAGACTGCAATTCGAAACTGGCCCCTGTAAATGTCCAAACCCAACCTCCTCCAATGTACAGTTTCTTCCCCCTCAAATGTATATGCTCTCTTTTTAGACTATTTTTGTACTCCTATAAACAGTACTGTATATTTGTGGATCTGGTATGTCATAAATGTCTATGTAACAGTACTGTCTACCTGTATGTCATGTATGTCATATGATGAATTGAAAATGGGGGACCCTGATGTAAACAAGACGAAAGTCTTTCTCTGGTCTGCATCCCCTTAACAATTGTGTGTATTGAGCTGTACTGTATTGTACCCAATATTAACTGCAATCTGTTAATAAAATGTTAAATCAATCAATCAATCAATCAATCAATCAATCAATCAATCAATCAATCAATGTATTGATACATTAATTTATATTATTTTGGTGTTGCCTTCATATTTGGACAAATATCTCCCCGAAACTGTCAGTGTCATCATCACTATCTGGCTCAAGAGTCATTTATATTATCTATCTATATGTCCGCATTTCACTGTGTGCCCTGGTATGTTGCCATTGTCTTATAAACCCGGGACAAGCTCCTCTCTCTGTCCTGAGTCACGCTCCACCAGCGCTTGTATGTCTGACCGCCTGCTCTGTGGAATTATATGGACAAACAATAGGAATGTTCTAGGGATGTCTGATATTAACCGATATTATCGGCCGATATTGTATTATCGTAAATTATCGGTTATCGGTACATTTTTTTTAAATAAATTATAAATTTTTATTTTTACCTTTATTTACCCAGGAAAGCAAGTTCTTATTTTATTTATTGTGAAAAGTATGCATAATGTTGTATTAATTCCACGACAAGAGATATGTAATGTTAATTACATGAAATGATTACGTTTTTTGGGGGGGGGACGGGACCCTGCATACATCGGTATCGGTTGATATCGGTATCGGAAATTAAGAGTTGGATAATATCGGTATATCGGATATCGGTAAAAAAGCCAATATCGAACATCCCTAGAATTTTCCATTCATCCTCCAGAAACAGAAACAGATACAGATCAGAACAGATCAGAACAGAGTCCCACAGACAGCCCACCGTTAACACAGCCCGCCTCGTCGCTGCGGTCCGGGCAGTCGTGGACCTTGTTGCACTGCTTGGTGCCGTGGATACAGGAGCCGTCGCCACACTGGAACTCATCTGGACGACAGGTGAGCAGGGCTGCAGAACACACACACACACACACACACACACACACAGACACAGACACACACACACAGACACAGACACAGACAGACAGACAGACAGACAGACAGACAGACAGACAGACAGACAGACAGACAGACAGACAGACAGACAGACAGACAGACAGACAGACAGACAGACAGACAGACAGACAGACAGACACACACACACACACACACACACACACACACACACACACACACACACACACACACACACACACACACACACAAAGTGTGAAGCACTTTGAGCTGCAGTTTCTGTATGAAAAGTGCCATACAAATAAAGTTATTATTATTATTATTATTATTATTATTATTATTATTATTATTATTATTATTATTATTATTATTATTATTATTATTATGATTTAGGGGACGAGCGCGGGACAGCGGGAGCGTAACGGAGACGGCGGCAGCCGGAGACGGAACGGTATGAAGATTTCACATCACGATTATTATATAATGGAGATAACAAAATTATCAGCGTTTTTGGTTAGTAATGGTTTTATACCGAACCGAATAACCAAAAGCAATAGCAAATGTAGTATCCATAGTCCAATCCAATCCAACTTTATTTGTATAGCACATTTAAAAACAACATGGTTGACCAAAAGTGCTTCACAGTAAAAACCATAATATAGTAAAAAGAACACAATACAAAGTACACAGAACTACAAACAAAATTACAGCAGCAGACTACTTTTTCTTAAAAGCTAGGGAGAACACATGTGTTTTAAGCTTAAGACTTAAACACTGCAGGGACCATTGGGGCCACAGCCTAATGTTGGGGGGGGGCAACTCGTTCCACAGTTTGGGGGCTGTATCCGCAAATGCACCCCCCTGTTTTTTAGCCTGGATTTAGGGACAACAAGGAGGGACTGGTCAGCAGACCTCAGAGACCGTGATGGGGTGTAGAGGTGCAGGATCTCGTGAGGTAGGGTGGGGGGGCCGGACCATTCATTGCTTCATAAGTATTCGATCGCAGGACATCTTGGTCGCAAACGACAGGTGTTCATAACAGTATAGGTGGTAGTGCGGTCAGGTGGCGTAACAGAGATTGCGTTCGTCACCAACCCCGGAGCGGCTGGATTCGCCTGTTCGAATCCAGCTCACAGCTCCGGCGTTGTCACCAGCTTGGCTGGCCGTTCACACTAAATACAATTGGCAGTATTAGAGGGTGGGAGAAGCTGGCGGGGTGGGTCCGGGTCGTTGTAAACAGCGACTCCTACAGTTCGGTCGGGGCGCCTGCTCAGCGCGGATAGGACCTGAGGGGGGTAGTGTGATCCTTCCACACGCTACGCCCTCTCAGTGAGAGTCCGCGCTGCCAGGTGAAAAGAAGCGGTTGATTGGCTGGACATGTGTCGGAGGAAGCACGTGATAGCCTCCACTCTCCCAGACCAACTGTGGGGGGTAAGTGCGCAGCGACCAGGAAGGGGATTGGGAATTGAAAAAAAAGAAATAACAGTAGGTGGTTATCATTAATGACAACCATGGCCAATGAGCTGTGACATTGCGTCGTATTTGTATGAAGCAGAATACATTGTGAGAATACTATGAATTATTATTATTATTATCAATATTATCGTTGTCGTTATCGTTGTCGTTACATTATTATTCTCTTTCTCACTTTCCCCCACACACGCGCACGCACGCACGCACGCACGCACGCACGCACGCACGCACGCACGCACGCACGCACGCACGCACGCACGCACGCACGCACGCACGCACGCACGCACGCACGCACGCACGCACGCACGCACGCACGCACGCACACACACACACACACACACACACACACACACACACACACACACACACACACACACACACACACACACACACACACACACACACACACACACACACACACACACACACACACACACACACACACACACACACACACACACACACACACACACACACACACACACACACACACACACACACACACACACACACACACAGGGATTAAAGCAAAAAAAAATCTCCTGACTGAAATTTTTTTCAGGCCAAGTCATATTCTTATTTTAACCTCCACTGTATTTCTTTTTAATAGCGTTGGCGTTTTAAGGGAGCCTACTTGTTTCGGTTTCGTCGATAATCCAATGTACAGTTACCCCCCCACCCCGCCTACCCAACCCTTCCCTCCCCAACCACCTCCAATGTACAGTCCCCCCCCCCTCCACCCAACCTCCTCCAATGTACAGTTTCTTCGTCAAATGTATATGCTCTCTTTTTTAGACTCTTATTGTATCACAAACAATACTGTGTAAATCTGGTACGTCATAAATGTATAGATGTAGCAGTATTATCTATCTGTATGTCATGTATGTCATATATGTTATGATGAATTGAAAATGGGGGACCCTGATGTAAAGAGGAAAGTCTTTCTCTGGTCTGTCTTTCTCTGGTCTGCAACCCCTTGACAATTGTGTGTATTGAGCTGTACTGTATTGTACCCATTCTGCAATCCGTTATAACAATCAATCAATATTTAACCGATTGCAGAATGGGTACAATACAGTATGGCTCAATACACACAATTGTTAAGGGGATGCAGACCTGAGAAAGACGTTTGTCTTGTTTACATCATCAGGGTCCCCCATTTTCAATTCAGTGACATTTATGACATGCATGACATTGACATGACATTTATGGCATAGGGACATACTACAGGTATATAGTACTGTTACATTTGTGACATATACGATATGCAAATATACAGTAATGTTACCCATAGATCCTGACAGAGAGAATATATACGGTGGGGAGGAGACTGTCTACCGATACACCTGTGTGATGTTGCTACGGAGTTAAGCTAATAAACGTATACTCACAACCACAGCAGGGGACTCGCATATTGTACTGTGAAGTAACACGACAATGACAAACGTGTTGTTTCTGTTTTTCTTTTTGACATCGTTGCGGCACACGGAACAAGTTAACTCACCACTACAGCCCCCAGTAGCGCTGCCTAGCCAGTCTCTTCAAACGTCCTCTCCTCTCGAAACTTTTTGTTAGGTGGTCCCGCTCATCCTTTTCATCTGAGAACCCCGCGGTGGGTTCTCTTTTTAGTGGCCGGCTTACTCCTTCCATTTAACAGACGCTATTAAGCTAACGTTAGCTAATCGGTATATAGCAGCGAGTGCAAGCAGCGTGGTGGCTGTGACGTTGGTAAACAAGCAGTTGACGCGTGAGGCTGAAAAAAAGGCGACCCGTCTCTCGAGTCGCTGAGTGATGATGACTGCTTGGCGCGATAGGAAAAAAAAGCCCTTTTCCATATTTGGCGCCTCTGATTGGCTCAATTTTGTTTCAATCTGTATGCATCTACAAATCATGCAAATACTTCCGTCAGACTGCGAATCAAATGGACGGATCTCCCCAATCAAATTGACGGAAATCCGTCTGGAGACGGAATGCTTTAATGCATGCACACACACACACACACACACACAAGAGATGTGCATCGCCTCACTGAGGGCGATGCGATGTGCATCTCGATACGGTGCCAACGATACGATACATTAATGACACATTTGAAGCACCGGGCGATGCGATGCGATATGATTCACCCCCTGTTGAGATACGATACGATTCGATACGATTTGATTCAACATAATGCGATTCGGGGCGATATGATGCGATTCAACACGATGCAAAATAATGATAAAATGTTATGGTATGACAGAGGATTTGGTTGTATTCCTTATATGCAGCTTATATTATTATTAAAAATAAAAGAATCTACTGTAAGACAATTTATATAAAAAGTCTTGGGTGCCTAAGAAGACTTTTGCATAGTACTGTCTTTTTTTGAGAGAGAGTGATGAATGAGAGAGAGCGAGAGAGAGAGAGAGAGAGAGAGAGAGAGAGAGAGAGAGAGAGAGAGAGAGAGAGAGAGACCCCCTCCCCGTCTGAGTTGCCGTCGACAGTTGATGATGTCACACACACTAGACTAGGTCACTAGGATGCGTCTATACTTTAGTTTCCGTCAACAACACACGGAGCCAGGCTGGATGGATGCATGAAGCGATATAATTAAGAAACGAATAACCAATAAATGTGAAGTTATCTTTAAACCCCTGTTGTCAAGCGTCTTCAATATACTGGTGTTGCAGAGTCACGTTAGTTAGTTAGTTAGTTAGTTAGTTAGTTAGTTAGTTAGTTAGTTAGTTAGTTAGTTAGTTAGTTAGTTAGTTAGTTAGTTAGTTAGACACTGTAGTTTGGCGTTAGCTGAACGGCTAACTGGCGTTAGCCAGAGGCTACTAGTGTTAGCATGTTGATACATTCTATTCATGTCTCCTCCTCGACTTCCACTGTTTGTTGATAACTGTGGCGCGACTATAGTATCTACGGTGTGTGTGTGTGCAGTCACAGTGCACTGCTGACAGAAGTGGATGAGAGGAAATTATATCAATGCATCGGTTTTTGACCGATGCAAAGACGTTACAACAAGATGCATCGCAAGTTCAGCCTGAAATTTTGCCGATGCGGACTTATTCCACCGGTGCACTCGCAGCGTGAACGTGTATGCCGGCGCACCGATGCAAATCGATGAATCGTCACATCACTAACACACACACACACACACACACACACACACACACACACATACATTCTGTACATACATACACACACACACACACACACACACACACACACACACACACACACATACATTCTGTACATACATACACACACACACACACACACACACATACACACATACATTCTGTACATACATACACACACACACACACACACACACACACACACACACACACACATACATTCTGTACATACATACACACACACACACACACACACACATACACACATACATTCTGTACATACATACACACACACACACACACACACACACATACACACATACATTCTGTACATACACACACACACACACACACACACACACACACACACACACATACACACATACATTCTGTACATACATACACACACACACACACACACACACACACACATACACACATACATTCTGTACATACATACACACACACACACACACACACACACACACACACACACACACATACACACATACATTCTGTACATACATACATACACACACACACACACACACACACACACACACACACACAGTGTGTTGCATTTGCAGTGCGCCCATGCAGATGAGTCTTAACCCTTTCACTGCCACACGACAGAAGGTTAACCCTTTACACAACCGACGGTCGTGGCAGTGAAAGGGTTAACCGGCTGTCGTGTGGCAGTGAAAGGGTTAACCGTCTGTGTGTCGCCGCAGTGAAAGGGTTAACAGTTTTGGTAGTGCGGCGGTGAAAGGGTTAAGAAGACGGATGTACCAACAGTGTTAAATCAGCTCTCAGTCCTGAACACTTTTACAACCAATCTTTTTACAAATGTCCACTTACTGTATATTTTTTATATATTATATATTTTATTCTTAGTCTTGTTTTATTCTTATTCGTGACTTTTATTTTTGTCTATCCAAATGTCTACTGTTTACTGTGAGCGATTTGTAGTACCTAAACCTAAACTTAGAAAATATTTTTATTATTCGTAATTATAAATGAGTATTTTACTGAACCGTATGTAATGTTTTTTTTTTTGTATCTCTCTTTCTCCGATTTTTTCTCTGTCTTTCTCCCCGTCCCAATTTTTGTCGTTGTGCCAATTCCCCCCCCCCCTCCCCTACCTGGTTGTTGTGCGCATGTTCTCCTACTGGTGGTACAAGGGAACCCTGAAGTATCCGCACGTTTCCTCCGACACGTGCGGCGACAGCCAGTGGCTCTCTTCTCACCTGGCAGCGAGGGCTCTCATTGGTGAAGCGTAACGCGTGGGAGGTCATGCTGCCTTCATCAAGTCCTGCCTCCGCTGAGCAGGCGCCCAGACCTGACCTGTAGGCGTCGCTGTCCACAACGCCAGTTCACCACCCACGGCTTCCCTCCCCCTAACTCAGCCAAACGAGTTACTATAGCGATCAGCCCAAGCCAAGGCAATGCTGACTCCGGGAGTCGAGACCGCAGTCTCTTGCATTGGTGACGGGCGCAATCTCCGCTACGCCACCTGACCGCCCAACCTTATGTAATGTTAAACTTGTGTGCCCAGCTGAGGTCTGGCACCCTGCCTCTGGCTGTGGAAGTGGGTAGATTTCAGGGTAAACCTGAGGAGGAGCGGTTGTGTGTTCCATGTGATCTGGGAGTGGTGGAGGATGAATTTTTATGAATTATTAATTTTTTTATTCCCCTTTGTACACCGATTTGAGGAGGGCTTTATTTGAGAAAATTCAAACTGTAAATCCGGATTTGTTTTGGCAGTCTGAGAGAGTTGTATGTTGAGGTGTTTTTGTGTGGAGGACATCTTCGGTTTTGCAGGATTTTTGGAGAAGGCATGGCACTTGAGACAAAACACACTGTATCCTATATAATTGTATATGAATTCCTCTTGTTTCTTTGTTTATATACATTGCGTACAGCTTGTGTTATATTACGTTCTATTGTATTTTCTTTTTCTTGTGGCCATCTCGATCTATATGTCATTTATCAAGTAATTTGTCAAGTATATCATTATATACTTATTGTTTATGTGTCTCGTAAGCCCATATGGGCTGGGCATACACCTGTATGTAAGACACAAAAATAAAAGACATCAAATCAAATCAAATCAAACATCGAATCGGTACCAAATGTCCCTCGGGATGAATAAAGTATTTCTATTCCATTCTATTCATCACGTCTATCTCCTGGCTCTTCTGTGCTACCTACCTCCCCGGTACAGTTAATGGCCATAGCTATATAAATATGTCTTTACTACAATGCACTCAAGACTGTAGCACTTAGGTCCGACACTGTTTGACAAACAATCTCACTGACCCCCTTAGCTGCCGGAGTTGTGCAGAAGTAGTGGATCTAGCCCTTAGTGTGTCTGACTCTTAACCACCTAAACCTGCACAGACTATACCGTATATCCTGCCAGTTAGGGTACAGACCCTCACCTGCACCTTGTGCATACCGTTTAATTTCATTCATAGTATATATTCAGATAAAAAAAATTAAATTAATTTATTGCCTATATTTATTGTAACATATTACGACCGATACAGAGCCTCATCTGCACCTTTGTTTACACTGTTTATTTTTCTCGTTTCTTTATATTCAAATTAAATGTTATTGCCTATATATTTATGTCTTTCTTCTACTACCCTGCCCATACCTGTACCCCCCATCCCCCCCCTCCCCCATGCTGCTATGATGCCCACATTTCCCCACAAGGGGATCAATAAAGGACTATCTTATCTTATCGTATCTCTCTGTCCATTATTGTAGCGTGACAGACGCCTCCTCCAGGGTCTTTTAAATCTCCCCCAATCGATTGGCCGGGCAAATAACAAATACGCTTTTTTCCTTAAGACAACAAGTCTGAACCTGTTGTCCCATCATTAGGACATCCATTCCTAATTAATAAATTAAGTCATTCCAAGACGCCCTCTCAATAATCCTCCTTTCTTTCACCTTTCCTAATTTCCCTTCCAGCCACTCGTACTTCAAACGAGTCTCGTAAAAAAAAGAAAAACACCATCTTCTAAATTGCCAATTAGTTTCAAGCCAACTCGCATCCGGTTCTTTAGTCGTTTGTTCTTTATACAGGGTTCCCCATGAAATTCAAGGACTTTCAAGTACTTTTCTAAGCAGTATTTTCCATTTTAAAAGGGCATTTAAAATTCACTTTTAAATGCCGTTTTTTGTGTGAAAATTCAATCGGATCCAATATGTATGGCTTAAAAACAATTTCCTACAATTAGTTACACTTGAGATCAAAAAAATTATATTTCTTGATTCAGAACTATTTCATCATGGATGTACAAAACCTTCAATGCGAATGGTTGATTTGAATTTCAAGGACCTTGTGTGAACCCTGTTCCATCCACTCGTACTTCAAACGAGTCTCGTAAAAAAAAAAACACCATCTTCTAAATTGTCAATTAGTTTCACTCCAACTCGCATTCGGTTCTTTAGTCGTTTGTTCTTTAGCACTTTTTTGATCCTCGTTCCCATTATTCCTTTCCTCCGTTGGTCCGAGTTCCTTCCTTCTAACTGGCGGTGGCCACACAGAGACCCAGACGGTCTGTATTCGGGGCTTGTATCTGGGCTAATATCCATCAATTTGTCATCATGCAGTAACCTATAGTCAGGGGTGTAAAGTACTTGAGTAATAGTACTTTGTTACAATACTCAAGTACTGTTTTTGGGGGGATTTGTACTTAAATCGAGTATTATTAGGTTTGTATACTTGTACTTTTACTCAATTACATTTCAGAGAAAAAAAAACACTTTTTAATCATTACATTTAAAATGCAGACCTACAAAGTGCAAAGTACAAATCTTGCAGGTCCAACCATTTTAATTAGTATATTTGTTTCTCTGGTCGAACTAACGTTAACGTTATTAATCCTGCGGCCGCGCTTTATTTAAAAACAGCCAATCAAATCCCCATCAATGAGAAATGAGCCCGCCCCTTACCCATGTTGATTGGTCAGAAAAAAAAGGTTTTTACTTTAACTTTTTGACTTTTACTCAAGTGTGTTTTTAGCCAGATACTCTGACTTTTACTTGAGTACGATTTTGAGACGGTACCCATACTTTCACTTAAGTATAATTTCTGGGTACTGTTTACACCCCTGCCTATATAGTCATATATACGGTATATATACTGGGTTTGTTGCACGATATACTACATTCAGCGTTTCCTTTTTCAAACCTCTCGCTTCTCACGTCGTTCCGTTTCGTCCCGCTGTCGGCAGACTGTCTGCTAACTGTGGTCGACGCCGCACAGTATATTTACCGCAAGCGCGGTAAACAAGCGCGGTAAACGAACCGAGTCACAAGTCCAGTCATCCAGTCACAGTAGATCCAAGTCTACTTGGTCCTGGGCCCTATTCCCCGTACCTGGTTCAACTAAGTCAATCAAGAGTCCCATTAGCCAGATTCAATTAACCCGATGTTTGAATCCGGGCTTTCCCTGTTCCTCGAAGGTGGATTCAGTCTCGTTCATTTGAACCAGACTTGAGACCCAGGATAATTGCGTGCGGCCGCTTCAGCTGAAAAGACAGCAAGTGTCGATAGCAGAAATCCTGATTTTCTAACGGCATTGATTGATTGATTGATTTAAAACTTTATTAACAGATTGCAGTACGGCTCAATAGCCTCGCCGACAAGTTAAATGCATAATCTATAGGCTAATTTTAAGTCCCTCATTACCCCAATCAATCAGATTATATTTCTTTGAATAATCAAATGAGATCTTGCTAGCGAAAATAATTAGTTCAAATCTTTCAGAATAAGGATACGGCTCTCTTATCCATTGATGGATGTATGGTGAATGTTTTATAGATCTGGCACCGTGGTGTGACGGTTGGTCTTTATGCCTTTCACGCGGACGACCCGCGTTCGAATCCCCCCTATTGCTATGTTTTTTTTCTTCTTCTTGCAATGTAAATACTTCAATTTGGTGCACGTTGAGAGCTATATAAAGAATGACATCCTCAATGCATGTAGATTTATAATATTTTAACTTAAAACTAGGCTACTTTTGCGTATATTCATTAATATTATATTCCAAAAGAATTATATTGGAAACACAGGGATTGGAACTAGGGTCGTCCGGTTGACAGGAGAGAGCACCACTAACCATTACACCACTGTGCCAGACGGGATATATCCATTGTGTATCCGTCAATGGACAAGAGACCCGTGTTTAGAATATTTTTCTTTTGAATGAAGTTTTATCTCTTTATTCTCAAATGCATTAATGTGACGTCAACGGCTCATTCAATTGCTCAAATCCGTCAAACAGCGCATCTCATCAGACATTTTAATCCCAGTTACAATATCACAATAACGTGTGAGTGATGATACAATTCAACAATCCTCAGATTCCTCGTAATTCATAATCCACAAAAACCACAATCCACGCATAGACACTTCAATTTTATGCTTGAATGAAACACAATCCGGGCGCTCCGTTAAGCAAATCTACAGCGGAGAATATATGAAACTAATCAGAGCCAAACGGCCGATAGGTTATATTCATTAAAAATATCCCCGCGGGAGGGGGGCGGAGCTGAGCGATCATGGAGTAGACGTGTTTTCACATGAGCTCCCTTCTACCGTGCTGAATATACGTTTCTCCCCATTAGTCTTTATTTTATTTTTATTTGTTTTTTATCTGTTTGCTAGGTCGTCGTGTTTAGTATACATTCATCAACTTTTTTCGACTTTCTACGATGGCGGGGGTGGAAACCAGAGCCATGAAAGAGTTAGGCACGACACCGACACCGCCGAGCATGGCCGTACCGTCTCCCGCTGTCGGGGAGTTAAGCGAAGCTGTGCTCTTGGTCATGACCAAGCTACACGCAGAATCTGAGACACGCATCGCTGAAGCACAGAAGAAAGTACACGCAGACTCTGAGGCACGCATCGCTGAAGCACAGAAGCAAGTGCTGGCGGATTTCTGTATCAGCCTCCGTCGTGAGATATCAGAAGAAATACGGCTGGCGGTAGTCCCGCTGACAGACAAGATGGAGACGATTCACGCTGCCTCATCGGCTAATGCTAACGAACTAGCCATGCTAACGACGGAGGTATCATCACAATGTGAGAAGATGGCGGGTCTTGAATCCGCCCTGCTGGCTAGGCAGGCTGAAGTCAACAAACTACAGTCGGCGATGGAGGAGATGCAGTCCCGGGATAGACGCCACAACGTCAGGATTGTTGGAGTACCGGAGACCAGCGGTGAAGGCCGTCTCTCTGAGACCATGCCCGAACTGCTGCAGAAGATACTAGGGACGGACGTCCTCCCCTCGCCTCCTATCTGTGAGTCGGCTTACAGAGCGGGCAGGTTTTCTCCCGGCGTGAACAAAGAACCGAGGCCCATCATAGTCAAGCTGAACAGACTCCAACAGAGAGAAATCATCATGCGGTCGGCTCGTACCAGAAGGGGTACTCTGAGGTTTGGCGATCACAAAGTGGCCATTTTCGAGGACTTTACACCGGAGGTTCAAGCTCAGAGAGCCGAGTACAAGGTGGTCCTGACTAAGCTATGGAGACTAGGCCTGAGGCCCACGTTATTCGCTCCCGCGAAACTATCTGTGTTGGAGAAGGTCGGTGGTCAGCGTTTGTTTTGGTCGTTGGCTAAAGCGAAGGAATATCTCGCGAAGACACCCGAGTCTGTTGCTTGATATCTATGGAGGGTGAGTGACTTGGCGGTTTGGGCCTATATACATTGATTAGGTCGACTATTCACAAACACTTGCTGTCATGCCCAGACATGCTAACTGTCCTCTGCCCATCCAACTAGCGGGGCTTCCCAATGACTTCTGTTACTTGCTAAAGCTGACCTCATGGTCGTACTTGTGTATCGCCTCTTTGGAAGCTAACGAGCTAGCTGAACAATGTACATAGTAGGCTAACGTGCTATCCGGATTCGTCACTAGCTTACGCGCTAGCCTCGGGCTAGCCAGCGGGCTTCGACTATGGTCTGCGCTGAGACATTCGTTAATGGTTACGTATTTTGGTTGCTGTTGCTGTTCAAAGGGACATTGGTTTGCACAGTTCAAGAGTGACCGAGTCCCTAACTAACTTCTGGTATGCTTTTTATTTTTATATCCAGGTTGTTTTGAGCTTTGGTGATCCAAAGTAGATACCAAGGTCGGTTGAATATGCATAAACAATATTTGATAACAGGTTGGGTCGGGTATGGCTTGCACTTAATGGCTATATGGTTATATGGCTTGCACTCTGGCCATTACCCTCTCTTCCTTTCTTTTTTCTTTCCTACTGTCGCTGTTTTTATGTCATCTATATGCGCGATTTAAATGTGATCCGGTTCTACCTTGGACTAACTACTGACAAGCCTTAATTTTGTTTTGAATTTTCCGTGAGGCACTTATGCTATAACGTTGATACATTAATATGCAGACTCCAGGGTAGATGGTTACAGGTTGATGCTGAGTAATTATATAATAATTAGTGTCGCTGTTTTAAGGGCAATTGAATGAGCAATTAACCTGTGACCCGAACCTGCCTTGGACTATCGGCTGGGATGCTTTAATTTAATTTTGTATTGAATTTTCCTATATGTTTTAATGGCATTTGAATGAGCAATTTAAATGTGATTCGATCCTACCTTGGACTAACTGCTCCGACCGATATCTTTATTGAAACAATGTATGATGACAGGTGGTGTCAGGTGTTGCCTATTACCATCCCCGGATTGATTAATGAATGATTGTGTTTAATTCTAATCTTACATAGGTTGGGTCATTTCAGCCGTTGTGCCTGATCAGAGGGACGGCTAAAGGGGTGCACTTTGACCATAACCTTTTTTTTCCCTTCCTCCTTTTTTTTGTCATTGTTTAATTGACACTGTTCACACAATTTTGCACAATTAACCTGTGACCCGAACCTGCCTTAGACTATCGGCTGGGATGCTTTAATTTAATTTTGTATTGAATTTTCCTATACCTTTTTGGGCTATAACAATGTGATGTTGAAGCGCAGATTCCGAAATAGAGGGCTGCAGGTTGATGCGGAGTTATTATTTAATAATAGCTATTTTTACCATTATGGTTTTCTCATGTTGGGGCCAGGGCTCAGGTGGTTTTCGACCGATATCTTTATTGAATTTTATTTTATTATTATTTGTGTTTATTGGACTAGTGGGGGTTTACTCAGGGGTTTATCTAGAGGGGGGTGGGAGTGGGAAGCGTCTTATTGATCCATGTCTCTAGTGGGAAGTGATAGGAAGATGACCATCCTCAGTGGGTGGGGCATAGGGTGGGGATTGGAGAGTGGGTATAGAGGAACTTATAGTAGGACGGGTGGGTTAGGGTTTAGAGTAGAAGGAGGGGGGGTTGTAGCTGGGGTGGTATTTTTATGTGTTCTATGTACTGTTGTCTTATATATGTGTAAGTGTTCCTCCTCTGAACTCCTGGGATTGACCGTCCGGGCCCGCCGGGATCGGCACCTCTGTACTCAGCCTGGCTGCACGGGTATGTTCTCTACGCACTTATACAAGCTCGACCATGGCTAAATTGAATATTTTAATTTGGAACGCAGGAGGGCTTAACGCCCCACACAAGCGTGCCAGTGTCCTTTGGCTATTGAAGAGGAGAAATATTGACCTTGCTCTCCTTAGTGAGACGCATTTAATGGTAGGTGACGTGTCAAGACTGGCAAATCGGCAATATCACGTTATCTCCGCATCCTCAGCCGATGATAAGACGAAAGGAGTAGTCATAGTTACAAGACGTAACCTTGATATCAAAATCTTGGATGTATGGTCGGACACGGAGGGAAGGATTACTATAGCAAAAGTTGAATTCTTGCATAGGAAGATGGCTATAATAGCATTGTATGCTCCTAACACATTTGATTCAGCGTTCTATAATACAATCACGAAGAATATGTTGGAACTTAATGGATACGCTCTCATTGTGGGTGGCGATTTTAATGCGTGCTGGGATGCGGAGATGGATAGGTCTGGGCCCTCTGAAACGAGCGACCAGAAACGGGCCTCTAAGGCCCTCAGGATGTGGGCCAAAGACACGGGGCTCTCAGACCTCTGGCGCTTATGCAACCCCACCCTCAGAGATTACTCTCACCTGTCAGCCAGACACAAAAGCTTCTCTCGAATTGACTATGCATTCGCGTCCCCTAATATGTTTGATAGTTTCGATGTCTCATTGGTTCCCTTGGCTCTCTCAGACCACAAGGGGATTTTCCTTACGGCAACCTTTGGCAGGCTCTCCGCAAGAGCTCCCAGATGGCGTTTTAATTCGACCTTGCTAAAGAACGATGACTTCTGTTCTGAGTTCAGGAGTAAACTAGCTGAATTTTTGCAGATCAACGTTGGCACAGTAGAAGACCCTAGGGTCCTGTGGAACGCATTGAAAGGATTCATCAGGGGTCATGTCACACTATTTGCCTCCAATTTGCGAAAATCCCGGTCAAAAAAGCTAGAAGGACTGGAATCATTATATGCGGACCTATACGCATCCTTGCAAACTGACTATAATGAACGACTAAACACACAACGTAAGATAGTCAAAAAAGAAATAAACTCCATACTTAAACAACAGTCTGAGTTTTTGATACACAGGACAAGACAAAATTACTATTTTCACGGCTCCAGACCTAGCCATCTATTGGCAATGAAAATACGATCAAATGATCATTTCTCAGATATCCCCTCGATTAGGACGAGCCAGGGTGCAGTCACTACTGATTCGAAAAAGATCAATGACACTTTTAAAGAGTTTTACTCACAGTTATATAGCTCAGAGGGTAATCTGGATGACTCTAGATTTGAATCGTTCATTGGCGGGCTTGAGATACCCCACATTTCTGAGGAAGAGGCCAAGGAACTGGGGAGACCGATTACTCTCGTAGAATTGAGGGAGACTATTGTTGAAATGCAGAGGGGTAAGGCGCCAGGCTGGGATGGTATTCCACCCGAAGTGTATTTAGCTTTCTGGGACCAACTGGGTCCATTGATGCTCGATATGATCAATTACGCTATCGAACAAGGGGAGTTCTCAAGAGATGTCAATATGGCGTTGATTTCTTTACTTCTCAAAAAGGACAAAGATCCCAATGATTGTGGTAGCTATAGACCCTTGAGTCTTCTCGGGGCCGATTTAAAGGTGTTTGCCAAGGTGCTGGCCCGTCGCCTGCAGAGATTTATGTCTGTATTGGTACACTGCGATCAAACTGGTTTTATCCCGGGGCGTCTGGCTGCAGATAATCTTAGGAGGCTGTTGCATGTAATCGATAACAGTAAAGACAATACAACTCCATCCACAGTTCTGTCTTTGGATGCCATGAAGGCGTTTGACAGACTTGAGTGGTCATATCTGTGGAAGGTACTTGAGGTCATGGGTCTTGGAAAGAGTTTTATTCATATGATTAAAGTCCTGTATGCCTCGCCGTCTGCGATGATACTGACAGGCAAAAACTGTTCCACACTCTTTCCAGTCTCCAGATCTTCTAGACAGGGTTGCCCTCTGAGCCCGGGACTGTTCGCGCTTTCCCTCGAACCTTTGGCCCAATTTATTAGGCAATCGGAGGACATCGTCCCCATAATGGTCAACAATACTCCACACAAAATTGCTCTCTATGCGGATGACCTGCTGATTTTCATGGACGACCCCTCCCGGTCGGCCACAAAATTATTGAGGATAATCGACGACTTTGGTAAATTGTCAGGTTTTAAGATTAACTGGAACAAATCAGCCTGCCTACCTCTTAATGAACTGGCCAAGGCGGTACGACTACCAGCTGATATCCCCATAGTAGAACATTTCAAATACCTGGGCATAGAGATATTCCCCACGCTGAACCAAACTACTAAGTACAACTTCACGGGTACTTATGATAAAATACGCCAGGATCTAGACAGGTGGTCGTCCCTTCCTAACTCCTTACAAGCCCGGGCTTCCATAATCAAAATGAACATCCTGCCTAGGATAAATTTTATTAGCTCAATGCTCCCCCTGCCCCCTCCAATAGACCACTGGCGCAAGGTACAATCGATGGTATCTAAGTTTGTCTGGAATAACAAACGCCCGAGAATCAAAAGGGCTACTACTCAACGTAGGAAACAAGATGGGGGCCTCGCAATCCCTGATTTTAAACTGTATTTCTGGTCCTTTTCACTGAGACCTTTGATGTGCTGGCTAGACCCTGTAGAGGCTGTATCGTGGCGCTCCTTAGAAGCGGCGGCGGTGTCTCCGCTAAGATTACAGGATGTAGTGTACTCCACTGTCTCTATTGCGAAATGCCGGCTGAGGTATGGACCGATCATAACTCACGTGATCCAAACGTGGCGTAATGTACAGAGGTCGTGTGGGGTTAAATGCCCTTGGCACCTGGACTCTCCAATTTTTAATAACCAGCAATTACTTGTTGGACACAAGCCGGTTAATATTCCTCAATGGCAAAGGAGGGGAGTGCATACTCTGGAGGATATTTATGATAAGAACGGCCTCCGTGCGTTTCAGGACTTAAGAGAATTTTATGATCTACCCGGCGAGTCCTTCTTTCTTTACCTTCAACTAAGGTCAGCACTGAGGGCGCATGGCGTACCGTGGGCTCAAGCCTTGCACCCACACCCCTTCCTCAGGCTCATAGTGGACAGGACGACATCCAGAGGGTTTGTCTCCGACTTTTATACGCTCTTAATTCAATCCACGTATAAAACTTTATCATTGGATACAATCTGGCGTGTGGATATACCGGAGTTGGACCCCGAGTTTGACTGGGATGATGTTTGGGCAAATGTGGCATTATCTTCCCGCAACCCCAATCACCAGCAAATTAATTTTAATTATATTCATAGGACCTATCTTACACCTAGGAAGCTATTTGCTATGGGACTGATAACCGACTCTCGGTGCACTTTGTGCTCTCAAAAGGCCACTGGCACTTATATGCATATGTATTGGGATTGCCCACCAGTGGCCCGCTTCTGGAGGTCAATAACGGACAAACTTTCAGATCTGTGTGGCTTAACTATCCCATTCACAGCTGTTACGCTACTCCTGAACGATATAACGACACTACCCGCGTCCGTACAACTGAAAAGGGTTGTCCTAGCGGGCGTCACAGCAGCGAAGAAGCTAATAGCAATGAGATGGAAGGAGCCTGAGAAGCTTACAATGATTAACTGGTCCCTAACTCTATTGGATGTGATTTATCTTGAGATATCCACGGCCCGGGTGATCGGGGTAGGGCAGGCTGGAATTGACCTGTGGTTCGCAGCAGCTGAGAAGGTAAAGACCGCAGTGTGCGGCTGAGCGGGGTTGGGGCGCTTGATCGGGGGGGTCCGGCGGTCTCTGGGGAGGGGGAGGAGGAAATGTCTTGTCTGTCTTGGTTTTTGTCTTGTCCTTCTTAACTTTGACTGGGGGGATTTTAGGGGGGGTTGGTATTTAGCTATTCTGCGCTATATGTCAACTCACATGCCATCTCCCCAAGAGACTAATATTGACAGACTGATTGACCTGTCAACCAACTTGGAGGAAGAATTTCTTTCTTCTTACACTTTACCTTCTGCAAGTTTGGCAGTCTTGAACATGTGTAAGGGACCTAGGCTATCTACAGTAAATCTGCGGCAACACTCTCATAAACAATCTTTTAAGTCACTCCACTTTGTAAAGGTGGGGAAAGGTTGCCATGTTTTGAAGACCCTTTTTGTTATTGAAGTAGCCATCTATATTTGATAGGTTGGACGCTGTTTCTTTTTCTTTTTGTCTTTATAATTTATTATTCTGTATTATTATTGTTTGTTATTCTCCTGTGAAAGTTATGTTTTTTGTTACTGTGGTTATTGTGTTGTCCTGTTTCATGTAATTAATAATAAAAAAAATTTGATCAAAAAAAAAAAATATCCCCGCGGGATTCACATTTGCAATGCGCCGTTATTAAAATAATCACATGCAGCATGTAGCGCGACTCCGAGCGCCGTATATGACGTGCATTATTTTATTTAGGACAAAGTAAATCTATAGGCTGAATATGATTTATTATCAGCATTTAGTTCTATTATTATACATTTCAAACGCCCCCTCTAGGAAAACGAAGCACAGAAACATAATTCAGAATGGTATAATGGGATCTAGACTGTGAGAAATATTTCAGGAAGCGAGCTGGCATTTCTTTGCGAGGGTGTGGCCATGGTTCATCCAGCTAACTGAACTTAACCCTGCTCCGGACCAGGTTCAAACTTTCTGATCTGTTACCATGGTGATTTAGAAAATCCGACTTCGGGAAACAGAAAGGTCTGGCTTAAGTCAAGCTATACTGAAAATTATCCGGCTAACTCAGTTACGGGGAACGGGGCCCTGGAATGACCTTCAGTCAAGCCTCAAACTGGTGGCACTTGTTCCACTTTAGCCCGTTTTAAACGGATGTCATCTGAGGTCCTTATACCACCAGCTGCTCATGTCGTAATGAGTAAAGTACCTTTGGTTTTTTATTGTTCCAAATGTGCACAATGTAGTGATTGCTTTTTGTTGTGTTGTTCTCTGTGTTTTATATGTTTTATATGTTGTTGTTGTTGTTGTTGTTGTTGTTGTTGTGTTTACCATTGTGGAAACGTTTTCTACTTTCTTGGCCAGGTCAACATTGTAAATGAGATTTTGTCTCAATGCTTTTTTATCTGGTTAAATAAAGGTTCAACTTTTTTTTCTTTATATATATTAAAGTGCTTCCGTGGCCTTCAATAACTTTCATCTAAAACAGCGGTTCTCAAACTACGGGTCGCGACCCAAAGTGGGGTCGTGGGTAGGTGACAGTGCATTAAAAAAAAATTATAAGAAAAAGAAATAATAATCTATAATTTTTTTTTCTTTTTTTTATGTTCTGGCAACATATTTTGGCTAAATATGCCTCATTTTATAAATGTGTATTGATAACTAAGTGCTGTAATACATTTTCCCATTAACCGTGCAGCCCTAGTCCAGACTAACTGCCAGAGGTGTTCGCTCACAGAGGCCCTGGAGATGGTGGACCTGAGCTCAGAGGCCGTGGAGATGGTGGACCTGATCTCAGAGAGGAGATGGTGGACCTGAGCTCACAGAGGAGATGGTGGACCTGATCTCACAGAGGCCGTGGAGATGGTGGACCTGATCTCACAGAGGAGATGGTGGACCTGAGCTCACAGAGGAGATGGTGGACCTGAGCTCACAGAGGAGATGGTGGACCTGATCTCACAGAGGAGATGGTGGACCTGATCTCACAGAGGAGATGGTGGACCTGATCTCACAGAGGCCGTGGAGATGGTGGACCTGATCTCACAGAGGAGATGGTGGACCTGATCTCACAGAGGCCGTGGAGATGGTGGACCTGATCTCACAGAGGAGATGGTGGACCTGATCTCACAGAGGAGATGGTGGACCTGATCTCACAGAGGAGATGGTGGACCTGATCTCACAGAGGAGATGGTGGACCTGATCTCACAGAGGAGATGGTGGACCTGATCTCACAGAGGAGATGGTGGACCTGATCTCACAGAGGCCCTGGAGATGGTGGACCTGATCTCACAGAGGAGATGGTGGACCTGATCTCACAGAGGAGATGGTGGACCTGAGCTCACAGAGGAGATGGTGGACCTGAGCTCACAGAGGAGATGGTGGACCTGATCTCACAGAGGAGATGGTGGACCTGAGCTCACAGAGGAGATGGTGGACCTGATCTCACAGAGGAGATGGTGGACCTGATCTCACAGAGGAGATGGTGGACCTGATCTCACAGAGGAGATGGTGGACCTGATCTCACAGAGGAGATGGTGGACCTGATCTCACAGAGGAGATGGTGGACCTGAGCTCACAGAGGAGATGGTGGACCTGATCTCACAGAGGAGATGGTGGACCTGATCTCACAGAGGAGATGGTGGACCTGATCTCACAGAGGAGATGGTGGACCTGATCTCACAGAGGAGATGGTGGACCTGATCTCACAGAGGCCCTGGAGATGGTGGACCTGATCTCACAGAGGCCATGGAGATGGTGGACCTGATCTCACAGAGGCCATGGAGATGGTGGACCTGATCTCACAGAGGCCCTGGAGATGGTGGACCTGATCACAGAGGCCCTGGAGATGGTGGACCTGAGCTCACAGAGGAGATGGTGGACCTGATCTCAGAGAGGCCCTGGAGATAGTGGACCTGATCTCACAGAGGCCGTGGAGATGGTGGACCTGATCTCACAGAGGCCGTGGAGATGGTGGACCTGATCTCACAGAGGAGATGGTGGACCTGAGCTCAGAGGCCGTGGAGATGGTGGACCTGATCTCACAGAGGAGATGGTGGACCTGATCTCACAGAGGCCCTGGAGATGGTGGACCTGATCTCAGAGGCCGTGGAGATGGTGGACCTGATCTCACAGAGGCCCTGGAGATGGTGGACCTGATCTCACAGAGGCCCTGGAGATGGTGGACCTGATCTCACAGAGGCCGTGGAGATGGTGGACCTGATCTCACAGAGGAGATGGTGGACCTGATCTCACAGAGGCCCTGGAGATGGTGGACCTGATCTCAGAGAGGCCGTGGAGATGGTGGACCTGATCTCACAGAGGCCCTGGAGATGGTGGACCTGATCTCAGAGGCCATGGTATGCCAGCAGCTTAATAGCACAGACCCGGCTATTATTCAAGGGCTTCTTATACGCGCTCCCAAGGACACTTAACAGGTTGCCTAGCAACCTCAGGACAGTCACCCCTGCCTCCGTCTCTCCCGCCCCCCCCCCCCCCGCTCTCCTCCCAGAGCAGGTACCCGACTGGCTGGGGAGGGGAAAGAAAGACATCAATGGCCGCTAACTGGAGTTCATGACAGCGTCCGGAGGAGGAGGCGGCGAGGCGGGTCTGATGTTCTCACCACACATCTTGATAATGAACGCGGGGGCGGCGCTACAGTCGCTTAGTGAGACGCGCGCGGGACCTGAGGGCTCCCCTTCCTGACAGCGGTTCATTTCCTGGACAGCGTGGCCGGCTGATAGGTTCGCAGGATTAGTTGCGCCACGCGGGCAGCTCAGTAAAGAGACGTTCTTTCTACAACTCAAGTTCAGACCTATGTCACTTTATTTCATTACCACTAAAAGTGATCTTTCTTTATTGTATCAGAAACTTCTGAATGTTATCTTTCAAAGGCGCCCAGGCTCATGCATGTGCTATAAGTATAAAGTATAGTATTTTTGTTTGCAAGAAAAGCATCCTCAAAAACGAAAATGAAAATGACGAAAACGTTTCTGCCCGCATGTTAACACGCGGTCACATGACCCCGAGGCGTCTTCAATAGATGTCTCCTCGTCACTCGTCGAGCTGCAGCTCTGTCACTCAATGACTTTTCCTAAAAGTACCCGTTTTATCTGCAGCACGGTTTCTGAAATTTCAAAAAGACTTCAGGAAAAATGGAAGTAGAACGTTATTTCAGCTATTTCTGCTGAGCGGCCACCTCCCTCCCTCCTTGACCCTCCCTCCCTTTCACTCTCTCCCTCCCTCCCTCCCTTTCACTCTCTCCCTCCCTTTCTCTCCCTCCCTCCCTCTCTCTCTCCCTCTCTCGTTATCCCTCTTTCCCTCTCACTATACCTCCCTCTCCCTCCTTCTCACTTACATTTACATTTAGTCATTTAGCTGACGCTTTTATCCAAAGCGACTTACATGTTCTGTACGACAAGCCATCAGGAAGGAAGGGCACAACTCTATCAGCTGAGTAACAATGTTCATCAAAGTGTTGAGTGCTACAGTGTAGGTTAGTTTATTAGGACAAGTGCACGACAATAAGGTTAGTCAGGGTTAGATTTATTTTTTATTTTTTTATTCTTCCCCCCCCTCCCTCCCTCCCTCCCTCCCTCCCTCCCTCCCTCCCTCCCTCCCTTCTCTCCCTCCCATCTCCATTCTAAAGGCTGTGGGGTCATCTGACTTGTTCCCGGCGGGAATCAGTGTCATTTTCTCCATGGCTGTGCTGTGCTGGTGTTAAGCGGTAAAACACGTTTGTGAGTGGACCATTAAAGACGGCCGAGGTACAAAACAAAACACCCGCCTCACTGTGACCCAGAACTCACGGCAGTCGGCCTCGTCGGACCTGTCCTTGCAGTCGGGGTCTCCGTCGCACTTCCACGCCAGCCGCACGCACTCCCCGTTGGCGCAGCGGAGCTCCTCGGCCGTGCAGTTGGGTCGCCGGGCCCCCGGGGGATAGGGGGGGGGGACGCCGCTGCCGTCGACGCCGCCGCAGCGGTCCGGGCCCTCGTCCGAGCCGTCGGAGCAGTCGGGGTCCCCGTCGCAGCTCCACATGAGGGGCACGCACTCCGAGGTGTTGCAGCGTAGGTGGTTGGGCCCGCAGCTCGGCGCGGAGGAGCACTTCAGCTCGTCGCTGCCGTCCCCGCAGTCGTCGTCCCCGTCGCACACGTAGCCGCCCGCCAGGCACTTCCTGTTGGAGCACAGGAACTCCCCCCCGGGGCAGGCCTTGGCGTCTGGGGAGAGAGAGAGGAGAACTCACCCCTCAAGATTCAAGATTCAAGAGTGTTTATCGTCATGTGCTAGCAGTAGTAGTAGTAGTAGTAGTAGTAGTAGCAGTAGTAGTAGTAGTAGTAGTAGCAGTAGTAGCAGTAGTAGTAGTAGTAGTAGTAGTAGTAGTAGTAGTAGTAGTAGTAGTAGCAGTAGTAGTAGCAGTAGTAGTAGTAGTAGTAGTAGTAGTAGTAGTAGTAGTAGTAGCAGTAGTAGTAGTAGTAGTAGTAGTAGTAGTAGTAGTAGTAGTAGTAGCAGTAGTAGCAGTAGTAGTAGTAGTAGTAGTAGTAGTAGTAGTAGTAGTAGTAGTAGTAGTAGCAGTAGTAGTAGTAGTAGTAGTAGTAGTAGTAGCAGTAGTAGTAGTAGTAGCAGTAGCAGTAGTAGTAGTAGTAGCAGTAGTAGTAGTAGTAGTAGCAGTAGTAGTAGTAGTAGTAGTAGTAGTAGTAGTAGTATGGCAAGCCGTTTTAACATTTATTCCCATTTTCTAGCTAGCTGGGTACCTAGCTAGCTCATTCACAAGGACAATTTTGCGAATGAACTAGCTGGGTACCCAACTAGCTCATTCGCAAAGATGACCTAGCTAGCTGGGTACCCAGCTAGTTCAATCACAAAGACACATTCGCGAATGAGCTAGCTCACTACCTAGGCTGCAAATGTGTCAACTAGCTGGGTACCCAGCTAGCTAAGTAGCACGTGTCTTAGCTAGTTAACTAGCTGGCTTTGTCCCATAGGCTTTACACCAAATTTTGCCTCAGCTAGTAGCTAGCTCATTCGCAAAATGGTACTTGCGAATGAGCTAGCTGGGTACCCAGCTAGCTAATGTGTCAGCTAGCTGGGTACCCAGCTAGCTCATTCGCAAGGACCATTTTGCGAATGAGCTAGTTGGGTACCCAGCTAGCTAATGTGTTTTTGCAAATGAACTAGCTGGGTACCTAGCTAGCTCATTCGCAAGGACCATTTTGCGAATGAGCTAGTTGGGTACCCAGCTAGCTAATGTGTTTTTGCAAATGAACTAGCTGGGTACCCAGCTAGCTCATTCACAAAATAGTCCTTGTGAATGAGCTAGCTAGGTACCCAGCTAGTTCATTCGCAAAGACACATTAGCTAGCTGGGTACCTAGCTAGCTCATTCCCAAAATACTCCTTGTGAATGAGCTAGCTAGGTACCCAGCTAGTTCATTCGCAAAGACACATTAGCTAGCTGGGTACCCAACTAGCTAGCTTGTCTTTGCGAATCAGCTAGCTGGGTAGCTAGCTAGCTCATTTGCAAGGACACATTTGTGAATGAGCTAGTTGGTTAACCAGCTAGCTGATTCATGAGTGTTTGGGGGCGGGGGGTGTTGGTGTTTGGGGGCGAGGACCAGGCCAGCAAGGCCTCACCTCCATACTAGTATAGCTGGGCAGGCATAACAGAGTGTGAATGAGCTAGTTCGTTAACGAGCTAGCTCATTCGCAAGGACACATTTGTGAATGAGCTAGTTCGTTAACCAGCTAGCTCATTCGCAAAGACCATTTTGTGAATGAGCTAGCTGGGTACCCAACTAGCTCATTCGCAAAGATGACCTAGCTAGCTGGGTACCCAGCTAGCTAATGTGTCTTTGCGAATGAACTAGCTGGGTACCTAGCTAGCTCATTCACAGGAACAATTTTGCGAATGAACTAGCTAGGTACCCAACTAGCTCATTCGCAAAGATGACCTAGCTAGCTGGGTACCCAGCTAGCTAATGTGTCTTTGCGAATGAACTAGCTGGGTACCTAGCTAGCTCATTCACAGGAACAATTTTGCGAATGAACTAGCTAGGTACCCAACTAGCTCATTCGCAAAGATTACCTAGCTAGCTGGGTACCCAGCTAGTTCATTCGCAAAGACACATTTGCGAATGAGCTAGCTCACTACCTAGGTTGCAAATGTGTCAGCTAGCTGGGTACCCAGCTAGCTAGGTAGCACGTGTCTTAGCTAGTTAACTAGCCGGCTTTGTCCCATAGGCTTTACACCAAATTTTGCCTCAGCTAGTAGCTAGCTCATTCGCAAAATGGTACTTGCGAATGAGCTAGCTGGGTACCCAGCTAGCTGACACATTAGCTAGCTGGGTACCCAGCTAGCTCATTCGCAAGGACCATTTTGCGAATGAACTAGCTGGGTACCCAACTAGTTCATTCGCAAAGATGACCTAGCTAGCTGGGTACCCAGCTAGTTCATTCGCAAGGACCATTTTGCGAATGAACTAGCTGGGTACCCAACTAGTTCATTCGCAAAGATGACCTAGCTAGCTGGGTACCCAACTAGTTCATTCGCAAAGATGACCTAGCTAGCTGGGTACCCAGCTAGTTCATTCGCAAGGACCATTTTGCGAATGAACTAGCTGGGTACCCAACTAGTTCATTCGCAAAGATGACCTAGCTAGCTGGGTACCCAACTAGTTCATTCGCAAAGATGACCTAGCTAGCTGGGTACCCAGCTAGTTCATTCGCAAGGATCATTTTGCGAATGAGCTAGTTGGGTACCCAGCTAGTTCATTCGCAACCTGCGAATGAACTAGTTGGGTACCCAGCTAGTTCATTCGCAACCTGCGAATGAACTAGCTGGGATGAGTAGCAACGTCTGGGGGCGGACGTCTAGGGGCGTGGTACATGACGTAGCTGCTGGTATTTGCATTTCAATGATAGGGCAAATTTGATTGGGTCATTCTGAAGTCTGGGGGCAGGGCTAGGCATACAGAAATACGCTACAGCCCTTTCCGTGAGTAGGGGGTATCTGCAGAGCCGCAGAGCCAGGCTGGACGGGTTGGAGGCGGTCTGGACAAGTATTAGTGGTCTGGACAAGTATTTGCACTACTGCGCACCATTTTCAACTTCACTTTCGTCTCGTTTACATAGGTACATAGACAGTAATGTTACATCTAGACATTTATGACATGTAATAGAGTAAACTTGTAAATAGACAGTAATGTTACATCTAGACATACCAGATCTAGTAATAATAATAATAGTCCCTCAAACTGCAGGACATGTAAACAGTCAAGTTGCAGAACAACTGTTTGCACAAATGAGAAAGAACAATTACTTTTTAACGCAGCAACTACCATCGACCCATCTGTTCCTGATGAGAAACATCCTAGAACACTTCAACAACAACTATATGAATTGAAAATGGGGGACCCTGATGGAAACAAGACAAACGTCTTTCTCAGGTCTGCATCCCCTTAACAATTGTATGTATTGAGCCGTACTGTATTGTACCCATTCTGCAATCTGTTAAATAAAGTTTTCATTCATTCATTCATTCAACAAAAACAAGAAGCGAATGGACAACATCAAAAAGTTATTTGGGACGACAGCGGTGGCAATAAACAGCTACCACCAGGCTGTATTGGGTACATTTTCTACTTGCACTTGCATTAAAGATATTTAATGCATTAATCCTGTTTTTAATTGATCTAGGAAATAATGTATAAATGTCTTCATTCATCAAGTTCACTGTTCCTTACTAAGCTGTGTTTGTCATCTGCTTACAGTGTCACATATATGTACAGTTTATTCCTACTCCTATCCAAGCTCCGGGAGGGTCATCAAAGAGAAGTCGGGTCATCAAAGAGAAGTCGCCTATTCTTAGTCCTTGCCCCACAATGGTGGAATGAACTACCCACCCCAGTTAGGACAGCCGAATCCCGTCTAATCTTTCGCCGTCGACTAAAGACTCACTACTTCAACCATTATCTAAATAAAAAAAATCTAACCCTAACTAACCTTACTGTCATGCACTTGTCCTAATAAACTAACCTACACTGTAGCACTCGACACTTTATGAACATTGTTACTGAGACGAAAGTTAAGTTTACTCTATTATTACTAGATCTGGTATGTCATAAATGTCTAGATGTACACTTTATGAACATTGTTACTGAGACGAAAGTTAAGTTTACTCTATTATTGAGATCTGGTATGTCTAGAGATGTAACATTACTGTATATGTACACATCATGTCTAGATGTACACTTTATGAGCATTGTTACTGAGACGAAAGTTAAGTTTACTCTATTATTACTAGATCTGGTATGTCATAAATGTCTAGATGTACACTTTATGAACATTGTTACTGAGACGAAAGTTAAGTTTACTCTATTATTGAGATCTGGTATGTCTAGAGATGTAACATTACTGTCTATGTACACATCATGTCTAGATGTACACTTTATGAACATTGTTACTGAGACGAAAGTTAAGTTTACTCTATTATTACTAGATCTGGTATGTCTAGATGTAACATTACTGTCTATTTACAAGTTTACTCTATTATTACATGTCATAAATGTCTAGATGTAACATTACTGTCTATGTACCTATGTAAACGAGACGAAAGTGAAGTTGAAAATGGTGCGCAGTAGTGCAAATACTTGTCCAGACCACTAATACTTGTCCAGACCGCCTCCAACCCGTCCAGCCTGGCTCTGCGGCTCTGCAGATACCCCCTATTGCTTTCCGTGCACCCCGGTTCTGTTTATAGTCCCCAGCTCAACAAATTATGTGTTTTAAAATATGTTGCGACCGTCGGATTGTTGTTAAAAACGGAGGGATACTAGCTAAGGTGTGCGGGAGTTGGCGTATATAAGTTGATTGCTTTAAAACGGAGAGAAATTTCGTATTTACGCTGTTGTACGGGCTGATGGACGAAAATCTTTGGTTTTAGCCTAACGTAATTGGTGTTCAATTCGCGAGCGGGTAAGGGGCCTACGTAATGTTTAAAGAACAACATCTAAGGTTATGTGGAATTTACAAATCTAGATGTGAAGAAAGATTTTGAAAAGATGTTTTAATTTTCTTTTAAATTAGATAAGTTGCCGATGAGGAATCGTTAAAGGACGTGGCGAGGAGAGATGACGTGTGTTCGCTTCGGGTTTGCGCGATGAGCTCTGGGTATCGTAGTTTTAGTGTTTAAAGTTATGCCGTGTTTGTGAATGTTAAATGTGGGGAATGTTTGTGCTGCTGTGACACATTAAAGAACAACATCTAAGGTTATGTGGAATTTACAAATCTAGATGTGAAGAAAGATTTTGAAAAGATGTTTTAATTTTCTTTTAAATTAGATAAGTTGCCGATGAGGAATGTTAAAGGACGTGGCGAGGAGAGATGACGTATGTTCGCTTCCGGTTTGCGCGATGAGCTCTGGGTATCGTAGTTTTAGTGTTTAACGTTAAGCAGTGTTTGTGAATGTTAAATGTGGGGAATGTTTGTGCTGCTGTGACACATTAAAGAACAACATCTAAGGTTATGTGGAATTTACAAATCTAGATGTGAAGAAAGATTTTGAAAAGATGTTTTAATTTTCTGTTAAATTAGATAAGTTGCCGGATAAATTGCGATCGTTTTACCGGAAGTGGTCACGGACTCACGGCTTCTCAAACTACATTGTTCTACCGTCAACAATGTATTGAATGATCGGGAGAAACACACATCAAAATGGGTGAGTAAATAAGCTGACAATATTAGCATAGATGAATAAATAGCTAACGTTATCCAGTTGACATTACAGATCATAGCTTTCATAACGTCAGCTAACGTTAACGAAAGTAGAGTAGGTTTCATGTTAGCTGTACTGGTTGTTCATAGCTTGCTAGCTAGCTAACGTTACCTAACGTTAGTATATCGATAGCCTAATTTAACGTTAGCTATTTATCCATACTCTAACTACAGTAAATGTCTGGATGTAACGGTACTGTATATCTGTATGTCATGATGAATTGAAAATGGGAACCTGATGTAAACAAGACTTTCTATCTCTCTGTTATGCAACCCCAATTAGCAGTTGTTTTTACTGTATTTATTCTGCAATCTTAAATAAACAAATCAAACCTTAGCTAATTTCCCCCCATGATGTGATTGATTGAAAACGTTATTAACAGATTGCAGAATGGGTACAATACAGTACGGCTAAATTCACACAAGTACTAAAGATGCAGTTTATGACATAAAGATATACAGTACTTTGTAAGAAAACGAGATAATAAAATATATATACATCCGAAGGGGACTATATTATTCTCATGTACAATGAAGTTGTGATATTTTCTGTATTGTCGCAGTGAAAGGGTTAACCCGTTGGTAGTGTGGTAGTGAAAGGGTGTATGTATCTAGCTTTTTAAATCCATTTCAAGGTACATTCACACACTGTCATACTTTTGTTTCTGAAAGACAACTACTGTTTCATATTGTGTCAGATTCTCAGATAGTGGTCCCCGCCACAACCGTGTCACCTAGTACTTTCTACAAGCTGGGCAATGACTCCTTCAAACTGGTGGCCCAGAAGATGAAGTGGGACGAGGCCAGGAGGCAGTGCCAAGCAGACGACGCATATCTGGCCAATATCCTGAACCCGATAATACAAGCCTTCATTACCCTGCAGATCCATAAGTTATTATCCATAAATTATTATTATTATCTCTGTGTGTGGCGTTAGGCGCTGAGCGTGGCACGAATAAATTATTTTTCAGCCCGCTTTTGTATCGTGCATAAGAACACAAATACTCTCGATAATCTATAGTTTATTTGAAAACTATTCATAAATCAGCCGGAAAATGACAATGTGTTTTGTGTATTCCAGTAAATGGCTATTTTCGTGGAATTTCTCTGAAATTACTAGAACTCTCCGAAACTATACTCGTATTCAAAACGGTATAAAACGGAAATGTACTGATGAAAAAACAATCCGTTTTGTACATCTTTGACTGCAAGCAAGTCATTGATAAGCGACGGGTGTATTAGACACATAGCCATAATTTAAGATATAGTTTATGCATTCGCAAATGTGCTCATCCTCCCATTGATTAACGTGGTGGCATCCAAGCGATAAATTGTCATATCCGGCTGGCAACCAATGTGTTAACCCTTTCACTGCCACACGACAGAAGGTTAACCCTTTACTATCACGCAACCGACGGCGATGCTCCATCATTAGCTCTGCATCCGTGGAGCTAATGATGGAGCATCGCCGTCGGTTGTGTGATAGTAAAGGGCTAACCTTCTGTATTGTCACAGTGAAAGGGTCAAGGACACTGGGTCAGACAGTTGTTTGTTCACAGAGGATCTTGTTCTCTCTTGTGACTTCTCTTTTCTCAGACTGGCGGCCGGTTCAAGTGGGTGGACAACTGGCCTCTTTCCTAGTCAAGTCAAGTCAAGAGTTTTAATTGTCACGGCATACAGGTATACAATGAAATGCGGGTGGTCTTGCCCGCAACGATGTGCAATACAGTGGTACAACATATAATAGAATCCAATAAAAAAAAAAACATAGTGCAATAAACAGGTACAGGTAACATGGTGTGACATCTCGGTATCTGTACATAGTTATTTACAGAGCATGAAGGACATGCTACACCAAATGGGGGAGAAACGAGCCTACAATGAACGACGCCTGTGTCAGGGCTCTACAGTGCGAGCAAATTGCTCGCATATGCCCCTAAAAATATGTGTGTGCGAACCTGCAAAATCAAGTACTCGCACGGCGTGCGAGTGGGGCCGGCGAGTGCAGAGTACAGCCTCATTCGTCCTTTTTTTTCTCCGCTGCGAGAATCGTTAAAAAACTACAAGTCCCACAGTTCACAGCCGCATAAACGTTCCAATCACAGTAGAGTTTCCTGTGGTCACGCGACTGGAAACTGAAAGTAATTTTTAGCGTCAGCATAGATATATCTATGAGCGTCAGTGTCTGAGTCAGACAATACAGCCATGTATTGCCCATTCATTTTTATTTTGCGCGAAAGGTACCGGAGAATGAGAAGTCAGGCGAGGCAGCTCATGTTACAGAGGTGATAGTTAACCAAGATACTGACGCTAGCCAGCATGCTAGCGAGGCTACACCCACTACTACCCCCACTGTAGCACCCAATGTACCCACTGTAGCTAACTAGCTAATGAAGCTACACCCAATGTACCCACTGTAGCTAACGAAGCTACACCCAATGTACCCACTGTAGCTAACGATGCTACACCCACTGGAGCCGGAGGGAAGACATACAAATTTAACGTGAATTGGCTAAACATTTTCCCATGGCTAGAGTTGGAAAACAATGTCATGTTTTGTAAATATTGCAGAAACAGGCAGGCAATACGCCCTTTGTGTCGGGAAACCCGCACCTGAAGAGATTCGGTAGTAAAACACAACGTCTCGCGGCGGCACATCCAGTCATCCAGTGTAGAGATTTGTACATATTGAGAAAGGAGAGACCATCCTTGTGAGTTTGTTTAGCACACACACACAGTGTGGGCCAGTGACTTTGGTGCTATTGCACAGTTCCGTTCCCATTTGAACATGCACATACAGAGTACTACTATACATGTACATTTATTTTTGTTTAAAAAAATGTGAGTTTGTTAATAAACTCAGTTACTAGAAAAAAATTCACTGTGCTCCTAAATTTCTTTGTGTGCCCCTAAATGTTTTCATTTAGGAGCACCTGTGCCCCTAATGAAAAAGGTTAGCGTAGAGCCCTGTCTACATGGACGTGGACCGAACGTGGAAGACGGCAGCATGCAGCAACAGCCACTACTCTCTCTGCAAGAGGTCACCAGGTCTGAATATCTCTATATGATAATAATAATAATAATAATAATAATAATAATAATAATAATAATAATAATAATAATAATAATAATAATAATAACTTAATTTGCATAGCACCTTCACAGCAGTAATGTAGACATAATGGACATAAAATAGACATAGGCATAATATTAGCATGCAATTAGCATAAAATAGTGCAATAGTGCAGTGCAATAAAATCGCTCTAATTTACAGTACAATAATCACTGTGCATGTAATGAGTATAAGTAGCAGAGTGTATTAAAAGGCTACGGTGAACGAGGTACGTATTTAGCTTACTTTTGAAAATATTTAGTGATCTAGCCTAATGTCCATAGGGTGTTCCATGGCTTTGGTGCATCATTCGCAAAGGCTGCCTCCTTGATTTTCTTTTGGCTGTGGTTGGGAACCTTCAATAAACCAGCAGTCATTCATTAATTTGGCCGTCCTCAGACGGGTTCGCCAGTGGAGATTCCAATCATCCCGATCCTCCATACATCCGACCAGTTGCGTAGGGCTCTCCACACCTGCGTCCTTCCTCAGTATGTCTACATATGTTAGCGTGGGACGTCCTCTTGGTCGTCGCCCGTGTGTTGCCTCCCAGAGCACCAGCTTGGTGTGGGACGTCCTCTTGGTCCCCGTGTGTTGCCTCCCAGAGCACCAGCTTGGTGTGGGACGTCCTCTTGGTCCCCGTGTGTTGCCTCCCAGAGCACCAGCTTGGTGTGGGACGTCCTCTTGGTCCCCGTGTGTTGGCTCCCAGAGCACCAGCTTGGTGTGGGACGTCCTCTTGGTCGGGGCCCGTGTGTTGGCTCCCAGAGCACCAGCTTGGTGTGGGACGTCCTCTTGGTCCCCGTGTGTTGGCTCCCAGAGCACCAGCTTGGTGTGGGACGTCCTCTTGGTCGGGGCCCGTGTGTTGCCTCCCAGAGCACCAGCTTGGTGTGGGACGTCCTCTTGGTCCCCGTGTGTTGGCTCCCAGAGCACCAGCTTGGTGTGGGACGTCCTCTTGGTCGGGGCCCGTGTGTTGCCTCCCAGAGCACCAGCTTGGTGTGGGACGTCCTCTTGGTCCCGTGTGTTGCCTCCCAGAGCACCAGCTTGGTGTGGGACGTCCTCTTGGTCGGCCCCCGTGTGTTGCCTCCCAGAGCACCAGCTTGGTGTGTTGGCTCCCAGAGCACTAGCCCCGTGTGTCGGCTCCCAGAGCACTAGCCCCGTGTGTCGGCTCCCAGAGCACTAGCCCCGTGTGTTGGCTCCCAGAGCACTAGCTCCGTGTGTTGGCTCCCAGAGCACCAGCCCCGTGTGTTGCCTCCCAGAGCACCAGCCCCGTGTGTTGGCTCCCAGAGCACCAGCCCCGTGTGTTGGCTCCCAGAGCACTAGCCCCGTGTGTCGGCTCCCAGAGCACTAGCCCCGTGTGTTGGCTCCCAGAGCACCAGCCCCCATGTGTTGGCTCCCAGAGCACCAGCCCCCGTGTGTTGCTCCCAGAGCACTAGCCCCGTGTGTTGGCTCCCAGAGCACCAGCCCCCGTGTGTTGGCTCCCAGAGCACTAGCCCCGTGTGTTGGCTCCCAGAGCACTAGCTCCGTGTGTTGCCTCCCAGAGCACTAGCTCCGTGTGTTGCCTCCCAGAGCACCAGCCCCGTGTGTTGCCTCCCAGAGCACCAGCCCCCGTGTGTTGCTCCCAGAGCACTAGCTCCGTGTGTCGGCTCCCAGAGCACCAGCCCCGTGTGTTGCCTCCCAGAGCACCAGCCCCCGTGTGTTGCTCCCAGAGCACTAGCTCCGTGTGTCGGCTCCCAGAGCACCAGCCCTGTGTGTTGCCTCCCAGAGCACTAGCTCCGTGTGTCGGCTCCCAGAGCACCAGCTTGCTAGTCGGAAGTACGTGGTGTCGGTGGCAGTGACCTGCAAGTTTCATCCTCCTGGATGCCACCTTGTCGCTCAGCCTTGGTAGTCCCCCGTACAGATGCTTGTTGGTTACATGCTCATTCAGAACGCAGTTTCCCGCCTGATCTCAAACCTACCGAAGTCGGCCCATGTCACCCCACTTCTTAGGGACCTGCACTGGCTCCCCATTGCTGCACGAATCCGCTTCAAGGCCCTCGACCTAGCATACCGTGTGGCAAAGGGAACGGCTCCCGCCTACCTCCGGTCAATGGTCTCTAACTACACACCCTCAAGACCCCTACGCTCTGCATCTTCTGGCCGCCTCAGACCTACTCCTATCCGAGCTCCGGGAGGGTCATCAAAGAGAAGCCGCCTATTCTCAGTCCTTGCCCCATAATGGTAGAACGAACTTCCCACCACAGTTAGGAGCCGAATCCTGTCCAATCTTTTGCTGTCGACTAAAGACACACTTCTTCAACCAATATCTGAAATACAATTAATAAATATATCTAACCCTAACTAACCTTACTGTCATGCACTTGTCCTAATATACTAACCCAGTGGTTATTCCTAATACCATTATTTATTGTTAACTTGTACGAAAGGGGTACTAGAACTAGCAAACTCTTCCACACAATTCTCAAACAATGCAAGGGGAATTGAGAACATAATAACTAACATTCTCACATAGCAAGTGAGAAAATGAAGAACAACTGTGAAAATTAAGAACAACTGTATTTCAGCAAATGTACTTCATTCAAACACTCTCTGAATGAACACTCTCCATATCTCTCTCACACTCTCTCCATCTCACACACTCTCTCTCTCTCTCTCACACATGCACAAAGTGTAACAGGCGAGGGATAATACAGTTCAAACAAATAAGTGTATTTCTCTGTCTTGTCAGATTCTATCTCTCCCCCACTGTGTCTCTCCCTCCCCATCTCTCTCCCCCCTCTCTCTCCTCTTTCTCTCTCCCTCTATCTCCTTCCCTTTCTCTCTCCTTCTCTCTCCCTCTCTCTCCTTCCCTTTCTCTCTCCCTCTCTCTCTTCCCCCTCTCTCTCCCCCTCATTCTGTCTCTCTCACACACACACAAATTTTGCGTGGGCTGATCCATAGTGGGCGAGTGCCTGCGGTCAACCGCGGTGGCGATCAAACTAAAATATTTTTATTGTTTGCGGTTAATTTGCGACCTGGTTAGTTAAAATACAAATATAATTAGCATAATACCGCCGATATCCTGCATCAAATCCCGACTCTTTCCAGAGGGATCTTCTTCCAATCAAATAAAGTCTAATCCGACGGCAGTAACAGCATAAGGATGAATGAATAGTGATGTGGATGTAAATCAACAAAACACTTGTAGTCCATTCTAGAAGTGACGGAAGGCTTTGAGAAACGAGTGTTCAGTCGCTCGGTATAGTGTGTGGCTACTTACCAGCTTTCGCTATGCGAAACTTAATTTAGTCTCTTGAAACCTGTTTTTTCATGCATTAGTATTATCTCATCCCGATTCTCCTTATTTCAGGTGAGTGGCACTGGATCGACAACAGCGTCGTGGACTACACCAACTGGAAAGTCGGGTATCTCATGATGCAGCAGTTAAGGTGTTGATACCATTCAGCACCACATATCTGTGTGAAGCTGGCTTTTCATCCATGACGGCTCTGAAAACAAAATATAGGGCCAAGTTGAGCCTTGAGGATGACATGCGTGTTGCCTTGTCAAAGATCTCCCCACGTACTGACCGTATTATTAGCCGGCAGCAGCAGACCTCGCATTGAGCTAGAAATGTCCACTGAGTGAACTAGTGCTTATTTTCTGTATTTATTTATATTTTTTGAGAAATGGTAACTTGGTGATCCTTTTCTGTATTTAAAAAGAATACATGATTTTCTGTTTTTGAGAAATGGTCACACTTATCCAAATATGCTATTTTTATGGAAAAGTGTGCAGCTGCATGTGCAGCTGCAACAGATAGCACTTTAGTGATAATTTTCTGTAATTATTAATGCTATTTGATTTACTAATAACTACAAGCAGTGTAATGTCAACAGTACTAAGCCATTTAGACCTGAAACACCTGTTAATAATGCATTATATAGCCTGCATATACACACAAATGTGTTTCCCGGTTTCTTAAATAAACATTATTTTGAAAGCAAGCACTTTTGTCATCATTGTAGCAAAAAAGACAGGACCGGAAAAGTCTTTATCGTATGTAGGGGTGACCCCCCCCCCCCCCCCCCCCAACCACCTCCAATGTACAGTCCCCCCCCACCCCACCTACCCAACCTCCTCCAATGTACAGTTTCTACGTCAAATGTATATACTCTCTTTTCTGGACTATTTTTGTATCACAAACGGTACTGTATTTGCAAATCTGGTAAATCTGGTATGTCATAAATGTATAGATGTAGCAGTACTGTCTATCTGTATGTCATGTATGTCATATATGTCCTGATGAATTGAAAATGGGGGACCCTGATGTAAACAAGACGAAAGCCTTTCTCTGGTCTGCATCCCCTTAACAATTGTGTGTATTGAGCTGTACTGTACTGTACCCATTCTGCAATCTGTTAATACAGTTTTCAATCAATCATTCGGTCATGTTGCATTGCAACTACCGCCCTGTTTCTATTCTTATCTCCATCTCGAAAGTCATGGAAAAAATAGTCTACGAACAGGTCGAAAAGTACCTAGCGGAAAAAAATCTAATCTACGAATTCCAATCTGGCTTCAGAACATCCCACTCCACTGACACATTGATTGATTGAAAAGTTTATTAACAGATTGCAGAATGGGTACAGTACAGCTCAATACATACAATTGTTAAGGGGATGCAGACCAGAGAAAGACTTTCGTCTTGTTTACATCAGGGTCCCCCATTTTCATTCATTCATCATCAATTCACCTGCTCTATTTGAACGACCACATCAAACAAGAGGTGGACGCAGGCAAATACTGCGGCATGGTCATGCTGGACCTACAAAAGGCCTTCGACACTGTCAATCACTCCATTCTGATTGAGTGAGCTGGATGCAATCCTACCTGCAGCTGTGTTTGTCGACGGTGACTTGAAATGCAAAGCAGTTGAATATATATATATTCCATGAAATATGACAGAATCAACAGACGAATATTTATGTGGCGATAAAATACAAGACTTTGAATGCGATATCGACCCAGAAAGACGTGTTTAATTCCATTGAAGCCAATTGTAATTATTATACGGAGTAACAATTTAGTGAATGTATAGTATTAGATAACACATTTTCGTTAATACATTTCAAGGGGGGTCTATGTAGAAGACGTCAATGCTGCTTACAATACTTTTTTGAATATCTATCGGACACTTTACGATAGGCACTGCCCAATGGTTCAACATAAACAAAAAAGTAATGACAATAGAAAACCATGCTGGATAACAAAGTGGTTAGAGAATGCATGTAAAAAGAAAAACAAACTATAGAGATTTGATCAAATGTAGAAAAAAGGCTGCTGAAACTAAATACAAAGTGTATAAGAATAAGTTAGTATTCATTATGAGATGGGCCAAGAAAGATTATTACAATAGATTGTTAGGCGGAAATAAAAATAATAAATAAGGTAATGGGAAATAAATCAGCGTCCATAAAAATGCCTAGCCATTTCATTAGTAATAGTAAGACTATAAAAAACATGAATGAGGTGGTTAATGAATTCAACAATTTTTTTGTGAATGTGGGGCCAAATCTGGCAGATGCCATTCAAAAACACGATGAACCATTACAGGAAGGATGGAGAGGAGATAGTAAAGTACTGCAGTCTATGTTTTTGGGAAATGTCAGTGAAGCAGAAATCATATCCATTGTATCAAAGTCAAAGAATAAGACATCCATTGACAGTGATGGGATAATAATAATTTTATTTGTATAGCACTTTTCATACAGAGGTTGCAGTTCAAAGTGCTTCACAACAGTAGAACATACAGGCATAAGCAAGCATAAAAAAATTATAAGAACATTTAAATACAAAGAGATAGAGATACAGTAATACAAATCTAGTCCCTTTGCAGGTTGATGTGAACACAACATGCAAAGAACATGCAATACAAAGATAATAAACATACATACTAATTGTGTAGTAGTTATTATTATTGTATTAATATTCTACAGTATCGGCAGATCGCTGCCATCTCAAATGAATCTTCTGTACATCCCTGCAAGAAAGCCATTGAGAATATATATACTGTGTTATTTAATTTATTTAATCCATATGTGTTGTCTGGAAGCACTTTGCCGTATTCTATTATAATATTTTTTTTTTTTGTGTTTTATGTTACATACGTCTGGTGGCAATCAATTTCCCCCTTTGGGGATTAATACAGTATATTCTCTCAAATCATTTTCAATTCTCCGTTTTCTATCAACAAATCTCGCATATCCTTGTCAGACAGATTGCCATACATGTCCTATTACATTCTAACATTTCTCTACTCTACTACTGTAACGTTGAATCTTGAGACACAACTATATTTGAAAGGAACTGCAAACTTGAACCACGGCCGTGACGTATGTTCGCTTCCGGTTTGCGCGATGAGTTACTGTATAAACGGTTTCCATCTAGTCCCTTTGCAGGTTGATGTGAACACAACATGCAAAGAACATGCAATACAAAGATAATAAACGTACATACTAATTGTGTAGTAGTTAGTTATTATTATTAAACACTAAAACTACGATACCCAGAGCTCATTGCGCAAACCAGAAGCGAACATACGTCATCTTTCCTCGCCACTTCCTTTAACTATTCCTCACCGGCAACTTATCTAATTTAAAAGAAAATTAAAACATCTTTTCAAAATCTTTCTTCACATCTAGATTTGTAAATTCCACATAACCTTAGATGTTGTTCTTTAAACATTACGTAGGCCCCTTACCCGCTCGCGAATTGAACGCCACCCCATACGTTAGGCTAAAACCAAGGATTTTCGTCCATCAGCCCGTTTTAAACAGCGTAAATACGACATTTCTCTCCGTTCTTAAAGCAATCAACTTATATACGCCAACTCCCCCACACCTTAGCTAGTATCCCTCCGTTTTTAACAACAATCCGACGGTCGCAACATATTTTAAAACACATAGTTTGTTTAGCTGGGGACTATAAACAGAACCGGTGTATCCGTATTTCTGTATGCCTACCTAGCCCTGCCCCCAGACTTCAGAATTACCCACTATATATTATATTCTCAATGGCTTTCTTGTTGCAGGGATGTACAGAAGATTCATTTGAGATGGCAGCGATCTGCCGATACTGTAGAATATTAATACAATAATAATAACTAACTACTACACAATTAGTATGTACGTTTATTATCTTTGTATTGCATGTTGTGTTCACATCAACCTGCAAAGGGACTATAATATGGAAACCGTTTATACAGTAACTCATCGCGCAAACCGGAAGCGAACATACGTCATCTTTCCTCGCCACGTCCTTTAACTATTCCTCACCGGCAACTTATCTAATTTAAAAGAAAATTAAAACATCTTTTCAAAATCTTTCTTCACATCTAGATTTGTAAATTCCACATAACCTTAGATGTTGTTCTTTAAACATTACGTAGGCCCCTTACCCGCTCGCGAATTGAACGCCACCCATACGTTAGGCTAAAACCAAAGATTTTCGTCCATCAGCCCGTTTTAAACAGCGTAAATACGACATTTCTCTCCGTTCTTAAAGCAATCAACTTATATACGCCAACTCCCCCACACCTTAGCTAGTATCCCTGCGTTTTTAACAACAATCCGACGGTCGCAACATATTTTAAAACACATAATATTAGCTAAAACCAAAGATTTTCGTCCATCAGCCCGTTTTAAACAGCGTAAATACGACATTTCTCTCCGTTCTTAAAGCAATCAACTTATATACGCCAACTCCCCCACACCTTAGCTTGTATCCCTCCGTTTTTAACAACAATCCAAGGTCGCAACATATTTTAAAACACATAATTTGTTGAGCTGGGGACTATAAACAGATCCAGGGTGCACGGAAAGGGCTGTAGCGTATTTCTGTATGCCTAGCCCTGCCCCCAGACTTCAGAATGACCCAATCAAATGTGCCCTGTCATTGAAATGCAAATACCAGCATCTGCGTCATGTACCACGCCCCTAGACGTCCGCCCCCAGACGTTGCTACTCATCTCAGCTAGTTCATTCGCAGGTTGCGAATGAACTAGCTGGGTACCCAACTAGCTCATTCGCAAAGATGACCTAGCTAGCTGGGTACCCAGCTAGCTAATGTGTCTTTGCGAATGAACTAGCTGGGTACCTAGCTAGTTCATTCGCAAGGATCATTTTGCGAATGAACTAGCTGGGTACCCAACTAGTTCATTCGCAAAGATGACCTAGCTAGCTGGGTACCCAGCTAGTTCATTCGCAAGGATCATTTTGCGAATGAGCTAGTTGGGTACCCAACTAGCTCATTCGCAAAGATGACCTAGCTAGCTGGGTACCTAGCTAGCTCATTCGCAAAGACAAATTTGCGAATGAGCTAGCTCACTACCTAGGTTGCAAATGTGTCAGCTAGCTGGGTACCCAGCTAGCTAGGTAGCACGTGTCTTAGCTAGTTAACTAGCCGGCTTTGTCCCATAGGCTTTACACCAAATTTTGCCTCAGCTAGTAGCTAGCTCATTCGCAAAATGGTCCTTGCGAATGAGCTAGCTGGGTACCCAGCTAGCTGACACATTAGCTAGCTGGGTACCCAGCTAGCTCATTCGCAAGGACCATTTTGCGAATGAACTAGCTGGGTACCCAACTAGTTCATTCGCAAAGATGACCTAGCTAGCTGGGTACCCAGCTAGTTCATTCGCAAGGATCATTTTGCGAATGAACTAGCTGGGTACCCAACTAGTTCATTCGCAAAGATGACCTAGCTAGCTGGGTACCCAGCTAGTTCATTCGCAAGGATCATTTTGCGAATGAGCTAGTTGGGTACCCAGCTAGTTCATTCGCAAAGATGACCTAGCTAGCTGGGTACCCAGCTAGTTCATTCGCAAGGATCATTTTGCGACTGAGCTAGTTGGGTACCCAGCTAGTTCATTCGCAACCTGCGAATGAACTAGCTGGGATGAGTAGCAACGTCTGGGGGCGGACGTCTAGGGGCGTGGTACATGACGTAGCTGCTGGTATTTGCATTTCAATGATAGGGCACATTTGATTGGGTCATTCTGAAGTCTGGGGGCAGGGCTAGGCATACAGAAATACGCTACAGCCCTTTCCATGCACCCTGGTTCTGTTTATAGTCCCCAGCTCAACAAATTATGTGTTTTAAAATATGTTGCGACCTTGGATTGTTGTTAAAAACGGAGGGATACTAGCTAAGGTGTGCGGGAGTTGGCGTATATAAGTTGATTGCTTTAAAACAGAGAGAAATGTCGTATTTACGCTGTTTAAAACGGGCTGATGGACGAAAATCTTTGGTTTTAGCTAATATTATGCGTTTTAAAATATGTTGCGACCGTCGGATTGTTGTTAAAAACGCAGGGATACTAGCTAAGGTGTGCGGGAGTTGGCGTATATAAGTTGATTGCTTTAAGAACGGAGAGAAATGGCGTATTTACGCTGTTTAAAACGGGCTGATGGACGAAAATCTTTGGTTTTAGCCTAACGTATGGGGTGGCGTTCAATTCGCGAGCGGGTAAGGGGCCTACGTAATGTTTAAAGAACAACATCTAAGGTTATGTGGAATTTACAAATCTAGATGTGAAGAAAGATTTTGAAAAGATGTTTTAATTTTCTTTTAAATTGGATAAGTTGCCGGTGAGGAATAGTTAAAGGACGTGGCGAGGAAAGATGACGTATATTCGCTTCCGGTTTGTGCGATGAGCTCTGGGTATCGTAGTTTTAGTGTTTAACGAAGACCACTACACTTCCGCGTTACATTGAAATCGGGGAGGAGATTGCGGGGGGAGCATATGAATGAATGTGGACGAGAGCCGTGATGTAAGTGGTTGCCGATACGGCTGTGGGGGTGCTAGAGACATGATCGAATAGACGTTTATGCGCCTCGCTCTCCTGAACACGGCGTGACCCATAACTAATCGATCAGAACTAAATCGGCAGAGAAAAAGCCCATTTTAAAGCACCTATTCCGCATGGACATGCGCAGAGTGCCCATGGAGTCTGGACGACGCGAGATGACGCTCGAATGAATGTGGACTGTTCTATCAAAGGGGGGAGCTTCGGTGGCCAATGTCCTTTCAGCCGAACAGGATAATGAAAAAATGATCCCACTAAATGGCCAGACGCGTCTTATGGCGACATCTACAATTACCTCATTGAGTCTCCAGGTAGACTAATGTTTATATTTAAGTGCAGCGGTCTGTAGCCACTTACATGACCATCGAAGCTCCCCCCTCTGATGGAACAGTCCACATTCATTCATAATCCAATGTACAGTGTTGTTTGTACAGTTGTACAGTGTCCCCCACCCACCCCTCCTACCCAACCCCCCCCCCCCCACTCCTACCCAACATATTGTTTTCTGAATGATATTTACTATTATAGATGTTGCATTAAGTTTAAGTAGAATTAACAATTCCCCCCCAAAATCTATCTACTTTCTCTAAATATCTCTCATGTATCTCTGTACATGTCAAAATACTTCCCAAAGGTCAGTGAATACCATGATCACAACACCAGAGGGAGCTCCACAAATCATGTAAAACCCAGATTCGGCTCAAACAAGGGACTAAACACGTTTAGCAATTATGCCACATCAATGTGGAACGCCCTACCCAAAGCTGTAAAGGAATGTGAATCACTACCCACTTTCAATAACACTCTCAAAAAACACCTACGGGAGACTGCAATTCGAAACTGGCCCCTACAAATGTCCTAACCCAGTTGTACAATAAATGACCAAGTATGGCTTTGTCAGTATTCCAATGTACAGTGTACAATGTGTGTGTCCCCCCCACCTCCAATGTACAGCCCCCACCCAACCTCCTCCAATGTAGTTTCTACGTCAAATACACTCTTTTTCTGGACACTTTTGTATCACAAACAGTACTGTATTTGCAAATCTGATATGTCATAAATGTATAGATGTACTGTCTATCTGTATGTCATATATGTTATGATGAATTGAAAATGGGGAACCCTGATGTAAACAAGACGAAAGTCTTTCTCTGGTCTGCAACCCCTTAACAATTGTATGTATTGAGCTGTACTGTACTGTACCCATTCTGCAATCTGTTAATAAACTTTTCAATCAATCAATCAATCAAGAGGCTCTATTGTTATGCCTTATTGCCCAACATTACAAAATTGATTATTCTTATTTATACTAACAATGACTAAATTCACACCATTCAAAAGTGTCATTATCACTGTTTTGTTTAGCTAGAATACCTGCACCACAATATAATTTGTGAATTATTAGCCCACTCACCCCCCACAGAGGTGATAAGAGGCATTGAGTTTCAAAAACACACAAATTATTCAAGAACATGCTTGTCAGAGGATGGTTTATTAATCCAGAAATTGTAAGAATTCTATTTACATGATCTATTATGCCAGTAATACTCTCAGTATTCATTCAGTGTACTCATGCATTCACAGGAATATTGTTAATTGTTCAATATATATATACAAAAAAAATGTAATTGTTTAATTTGGGTTAACCTTCTGTCGTGTGGCAGTGAAAGGGTTAAGTGGCACTTTGGTAATTCACATGTAAAATAGAGTGGTTATTTGTGCTTGACAGGTGAACGCCGAACGCTGCCTAGTCAAAGCAAGTCTGAAATAATGTGAAAAAGAGTTCCAGTAAAAGCATTGTAAAAAGTTTTTTTTTTTTGCTGTTTAAAATATATTTTTTCTTGACGTTTCTTTTTATGAAGGAGAGCATGGCGCTGTAATATTATTTAAAGGCACTTAATGCCATTGTAAAATTAAGTGGGAGTGTTGTAATATTATTTAAAGGGACTTGAATGCCATTGTAAAATTAAGTGAGAGTGTTGTAATACAGTACTTTTACCTTACCACTAGATGGCACTATCAGTCACTCTCTTTTTTTTTTGTGCTGCTTAGGCACTCTTTCGAAGTTGGTTTTCGGTTAGAGTTTGTCTTAGAGCATGAATGAATGAATGAAAACTTTATTTAACAGATTGCAGAATGGGTACAATACAGTACGGCTCAATACATACAATTGTTAAGGGGATGCAGACCTGAGAAAGACGTTTGTCTTGTTTCCATCAGGGTCCCCCCGATAGAACGCCATGATATTCTGTACCCGCAAAAAGCTAAAACAAAAGGCTGGCTGTCACAAAACAGTCACATCTAGAGACCTCAAAACCTACTCTAGCGAGGCCTTTAACCTTGAACTGGAGAGCCTGGACTGGTCAGATGAGCTCAATGGTACACTGGTTGAAGAAACATGGCTTGGCTTCAAAACCAAATTCTCAACAATACTAAACAACATGGCCCCCCTAAGAACCACCAGGGTAAAAAATTGCGCTGAGCCGTGGATGCACACTGAAATACTGACCGTAAAAGTAAAAGTCAGTCAAAGCTTACCAAAAGCACAAGCAGTGAACTCCAAGCCCATGTGACTGAACTCAAACTAGAAAGAAACAGACTAAGAAATGACGTAAACTCCATGATAAAAACTGCAAAAAAAAATCATCAATGACAAAACTGAGGAAAACAAAAATAAACCACATGAACTTTTTAAATTACTCAATAATCAACTAGGCTGCAGTAAAAAACTTAAAATCAGGTTCTCAAACATAAACATAAAGACGGACAACACGCTCATCACAGACAAACTGGATGTAGCCAATTACTTAAACACTTTCTTCACAAACATAGCCACAACACTGATAAACAAACTACCCTCCCACTCAGGGCAGTATGGGGTAGAACACATAGTAGCATACTACAAGAACCTAGGCGTCCACAAAGACGATTTCAAACTGGAAATGGTAACTATACAGATGAGGTACTCAAAAAACTGAGCGCCCTCCAACCGAACAAGGCCACTGGCCATGACAACATCCCCTCCAAATTCCTCAGAGACTCAGCAGCCGCCATCACCCCAGTCATCACACACATAATAAACCTCTCCATAAAACAGGGACACGTCCCCAAGGACTTCAAAATTGCGAGAGTAACACCCCTGCACAAAAAGGGCAGCAAATTAGACCCAGGCAACTACCGCCCTGTTTCTATCCTTACATCCATCTCGAAAGTCATGGAAAAAATAGTATACGAACAGGTCGAAAAGTACCTCGCGGATAAAAATCTAATCTACGAATTCCAATCTGGCTTCAGAACATCCCACTCCACTGACACATGCCTTCTCTATTTGAACGACCACATCAAGCAAGAGGTGGACGCGGGCAAATACTGCGGCATGGTCATGCTGGACCTACAAAAGGCCTTCGACACTGTCAATCACACCATTCTGATTGACAAGCTAAAAGCAATTGGTTTTGATAGTCTATCAGTGAGCTGGATGCAATCCTACCTGGAGGGGAGAGAGCAGATGGTGGAGGTAAACGGTACCCTACCCCCCCCCCCTCACAGTAAGCTGTGGTGTTCCACAAGGAAGCATACTAGGTCTGCTACTGTTCCTAATTTATGCAAATGACATGTCGTCAGCTTGTGACTGCAACTTGTTCCTTTTTGCGGACGACTCAGCCCTGCTGGTCTCTGACAAGAACAAGTTGCAGGTTGAAAAAACCCTCAGCACGGAACTAGGCAAAATCCGTAAATGCCCAAAACCCCCACTACCTCCTAATAGACAGTCTCCTCCCCACCGCATGTATATATTCCCTCCCCGCCGTATGTATTTCTCTCCCACCCACCCACCCCCTCCTAATGTACAGTCCCCTCCCCATCATATATACTCTGTCAGGATCTAGGGGTAACAGTACTGTATATTTGAATACCGTTTATGTCACAAATGTATCAGTACTAAATACCTATATGTCCCTATGCCATAAATGTCATGTATGTTGTGTATGTCATAAATGTCTATATGAATTGAAAATGGGGGACCCTGATGGAAACAAGACAAACGTCTTTCTCTGGTCTGCATCCCCTTAACAATTGTGTATTGAGCTGTACTGTACTGTACCCATTCTGCAATCTGTTAATAAAATGTTCAATCAATCAATCAAAGTTTGTAGTCACTTGAACTGTGAATTCTAAAAGACAGACACTTCTAAAAGCACCCCTCCCCCAAAGACTAATGAATTGCGTCACCTCCCCCTCCCCTAAATCCCATTTGTCCAATCACATTCTATCACCGCTCAACTGTATGCAGCTTAACAATTGTCTGTCTATCGTCATATTTTTGGCCACAAGTGGCGCTGTTGCGAGTTTGTGGTGGCGCTGTTACAACATTTAGGAAATAGGAGCAGAGAAGAAGATCCCGATTTACAGAGCTAAGATCAACAAGTTAACGTTAGCGCCGCGGTTTGAAACTTTGAAGGTGAGTGTGTAAACTAGTCAATACGATCTTAAACATGTCACAACAGCAGTCATAGTGTATATTTTCAACAATACGTTTGTTTACCAATAGGTTAAAGTGTTTTTGAGTTCGTGTTGGCTTGGCACTGTTTCAACATTTCGATTTAGGTGACTCGACTCAGTCTCGTGTTTTCTGCTACAGCTACAGCTTATCTATCATAATAACGTTACATGTATGGGAGTTTGCAAAGTTTAAATTGTATTAGCTGTTACATTAATACATTGTGTCCTCCTATCTATCTATCTCAAATCTCACTGTCTATCTGCTATGCTTTTATCTTTTACTCAAGTTTATTTGAAATCGAAGACACTCTGACGTCACGAGACCGCCGCCATCTTGGTATGAGGGTAACAAACTGATTTCTACCATCAAATGTGTAAACTGTTAATATGTACCTCAGTTGCGTGTGGGTCAATGAACACACTTGGGTTTATCAAACCGTGGGTTTAGTCTAGATGGAAATAGGGGTCCACGCGCACTCCCCGGAAATGTTTATGCCACCTGATTTTTCTTAATCCTTAAAGTGTCTACTTTCAGAGTCTGCCAGGTGCCAAGCTGAAATAATGTCCGAAAGGCTCAATTTTTAACCCTTTATTGCACCTAACACAAAACCGAAACATTAAAATTTGATGTAGCAAGACTCAAGAGGCATAATCTTTGAAGTAAACAACATACAGAGACAAATAAATGCATTTTCCCATACAATTCTGACCCTAGGAATTCAATGGAATGGTTATTTTTTTGACATTTTACAACATTTTGACTGTATTTCTGGACAAAAACAGCAAACAAATGCAAGAAATGCGTGTCTAACCAACTACATTTTTATTTTTCAAACGCATAGTGAATATAGTGAATATTTGTTGACAATCAGTTTTTTTTTCAACCCTCCAACTGTTTATTTGGAAATTATATTGGGTACCAAGCTCAAATAATGTCCCAAAGGCTAGTTTTAACCCTTTATAGCACCTAACCCAAAAATCTAAAAATGAAAATATAATGTAGAAGAGTCATAACTTTTGAAGTAGACAACCAATACATTTACCTTTTCATGTCACTACCAACTTGCTGACCTAAACTACTCATCCTCATCGTCACTGAAGAGATCTTCTAATTCAATTTCTTCCATCTCCAGCTCTTCATCCTCATGCTCGTACTCTCCATCCACTTTACCCACAGACAAAGTTATTGTTGGCGTAATCGGTCACCTTGTCAAGGGCTGCATGCTCTTCTGACTCTGCTCTCTGAGCCAGTACCTCAACAAGAGAAGGAGGGAGGATGGGTCCAATTGCCCAGACCGGTTCCAACACCTCCTCTTCTCCTGTCTTCTCCCAGCCCATGCCTGGATCATGTGGTTTTGGGCTCTTGATTATTGCCTTGTCTGCTCTCTTATAGAAGGCTCGCTGGACATGTGGAATGAGACGGACCTTGGCAGGCGTTCCAGGTCTACTTTTGACTTGGAGTCCAGGACTTTGTCAGCGCCGACCATCTTTCTCATCATTTTCACCCGTACTGTGTCAACTGATGTCATCCGTGCTTGGCCATACATAATGCATGTGAAGCTCTCCATCTCCTCTTGAAGCTCATCAGTGACCATCCAGTCTGCACCAAGCTGCCTGAAAGCTTTGTGGAGTTTACGAGTCTTTTCCAGCTTCTTCAGGGGATTCACCTTGCATTTGCCTTTAAAAGCGCTGATACAGTCCTCCCCAGTAAAGTCGTAGAATCCCAGCAGTGTGCTACAATAGTCGGGGCCCAGTAATTCCTCAGCAGCAGGGGTAAAGTTGGCATTCTTGGGGAATTTGGGGCCAACTCTTTTGAATGCCAGCTCTGGCAGCGTCTCGGGAGGCGTGATCTTAAGGCTTCTCATCTTGGATGACCTGTCATAGAGAGGAAGGGTCCTTTTCTTGGTGCTCACATGGCTCTCCTTCACTTCTTGAATCATGGTTCCCCCGGCGCTGTTTACCACATTTGAACCATGAACGTTGGTGGTGATTCTGTTCAGGTTGTCCCACTCGCTGTGAAAAACAGTGTTTCCCTCGCCAGTGGTGATTTCAGGGGTCATGTTGGTGGACATCTCATCAAAAGCATTGGCCATGGCTGTCTCAAGTTCCATACTGAAGTCGTATGTCTCCGAGTGTCCTAGTCGTGAAAGGATGGTTGTGAGCTGTAAAGAATAAGATAAACAAATGTTTTTTTGTATCAATATCAAATACCTGTATGAAGCATAGTTGAGCAATGACAATGTAGGACCTCATAAGCAATAAGTTAGTTGATCACTCACCTGTTTGCTTCGATAGAGGTGCCGAAGTGTGGCACACAGGAGGATGTGCTTTTGGAGTTTCACTTCACTTGCTGTTAGTTGCTGCTCGACACTAGGGCTGCACGATTTTGGGAAATAATCTAATTGCGATTTTTCGGACAGATATTGCGATTGCGATTATAATTTTTTTTAAGCAGCCCCACAGAGGTTTATTGTAAAATGCGGCTTGCATCTGGCCTACGCGGTGGGTCTGTTCGGGACACAGAGTCTGAACATTTTTCTTTTTACCTGGGAATCGATACCGGTACGGTACCCAACGGTACCTTTTTTTCCCTGTACTTTACTCTCCCTCTCTGAAGTAAACTTCACAACACACAATCTAAAACCCCTTACCTCCCTCTCCCAAACTGTTCCTACAACAATTTTTTTTATGTTGCATGATCATGTATATTTTGTATTATAATTTTTTTTGTGTTTAAATATCAACATTATCTGGCAATCCTCAGTAAATACTATCAAATGAGATATGAGACACGTGCACACACACACAGAAAAGGAGAATTGCTTAAATTATTTTAGAATACTTCAGCTAATGAAGTTAAATGTTTATTATCAACTATCCAGTTCGTTTTTATAGTGCAACGTTTTTCTACATTAATTGAACCAGTAGAGAGAGATGCCCCCACCCCCCCCCCCCCCCCACCCTTTCCTTACTCGGCTCAGATGTTTTCTCTGACTTGAGCAGGGTTAGCTAGGAACAGCTTTCTCAAGCTTCGCACCTTGGGCATGGAATGGGCTACAGGACCATTATCCACTTACACCCCAGTCTCTCTTGGTGAATTTAAATCTGTATTACATAACTTCCTACAAGAAGAATGTTGCTGCTTTCTGTAGTCGGGTCCCAACTGCAAAATTACTGTATTACCCTGTATTATACACTTTTACTATCATGTAGACTATTCTGCTTTGTTTTTGTGTTTACATGTGATGTATTGTATATATTGTATACATGCACATTTATTATGTTCTTGTGTGATGTATCGCAAATTTTTATTGCTGTGTGACTCTTTGAATGCCTTTATAATGTGAGAATTGAGGGTGAGTGCTGCTTCTTGTAGTTAATCAGATGTTCCAAGTTTGTACGCACATTTAACTGCTTCATCTACAGTAATGCTTGAGCTGTATATAAGGTTCAACTCTAGAATATTCACTATGTGCTTTAAAAAATGAAAAGGTAGTTGGTCATACACACGTTTGGCCATTTCTTGCTGTTTTTGTCCAGAAATACAGTCAAAATGTTGTCAAATGTCAACAATAACCATCCCCTTGAATTCCTAGGATCAAAATTGTGTGGGAAAATGTATTTTCGCTCTGTAAGTCGTCTACCTCAAAAGTTATGCCTCTTCTACATTATATTTTCATTTTAAAAATTTTGGGTTAGGTGCTATAAAGGGTTCAAACTAGCCTTTGAGACATTATTTCAGCTTGGTACCCAATATAATCTCAAAATAAACACTTGGAGGATTGAAAAAAAAAATTATTGTCACCAAATATTCACTCTATGCGTATTGTATTGTATTTTTTGTCCAGAAATACAGTCAAAATGTTGTCATGTCAAAAATAACCATCCCATTGAATTCCTACGGTCAGAATTGTATGGACAAATGTATTAATTTGTCTCCATGTTGTTTACTTCAAAGGTTATGCCTCTTGCTACATCACATTTTAATGTTTCGGTTTTGGGTTAGGTGCAATAAAGGGTTAAAAATGGAGCCTTTCGGACATTATTTCAGCTTGGCACCTGGCAGATTCAGAAAGTAGACACTTTAAGGATTAAGAAAAATCAGGTGGCATAAAAAGTTCCGGGGGGTGCGCGTGGACCCCTATTTCCATCTAGACTAGTTTATTTAACATCTAGTTGTGACGTGACGACAAGAGCAGGTTCACAGTAGCGAGGCAGTTTGTAAGCAGTAGTACTACAGGTACGGTGGCTCGTAGTAGACGATAGTCAAACTGGATAATCATTTAGCCAATGATCTACAAAATGCATGCGTTGAGCTCCGTTTTTATTACATGGAATTATAAACAAAAGGTCAAGAGCAATGTGTTTGGTTAGCAGACATGTCCAAAAAAGGAGTAGAGGGAAGCTAAGCTTATTGATCCCTACCCCCTTACATTTATGTTTGTTCTTCCATTAATTTGACTAGATATAACATAATTTAGTATAGGGCTGGGCGATATGGAAAAAAATCATATCGCGATAACGATATGATAATTTTATTTTATTTCTCGATATCGATAATTATCGAATTGTTATAAGTATAAAAATTTTTTTTTTTTTTTTTTTTTAACAACAGATGTTTGTTTATTTTGCAGAAATTCTTTGTCATTGCCGCCATCTTCAGTGTTACATCCCCTCACACTCCAGTTCTCAGGCTGCAGCTGGTTTAAAAGCTAAAGTAAACCGGCTTCTCTGCTGGCTGTGGCTCCAGAGGAGTTGAACAGTTCTGGCTCTGCTAGTTTATTTTCGATCTTTTGGCGCTTTTTTGGTGGACAAACCACCGCACTGTGACTCGTGACTGGAGTCTAGTTCTGCTAGCACACATAGCCTACTGTGTACAGATGGTTTCAAAATGTATTTTAAATTAGAAAGCAAACAAAATAAATGGACAAGAGAGAAATAAATCTGAATTTGGTCAGTATTGTCATTTGGACAAGCAAAGCCATTACTTTAAGTTGCAGGCAAGAAAGACAGTCTGTCCACTGTCTCTGGTTTTAAAACTGCCCTGTTGCAGGTAAAAAAGGAAAAAAAAAATTTTCGATTTTTTTTTTATTTTGATATTCGATATCGATTATTAAAATATATCGCGATATTTATCGTTATCGTTATATCGCCCAGCCCTAATTTAGTATATTACAATATAGAATATACTTTTACTTATACCGGTATTTAAAAGAGAAAAATCAAATAAAATTGATTCACTTGACAGCAGTGAATATAGTACAGCACTACATAACACAATATAACATAACTTTGTTTATCCTCATTACTCATTTCTGTATTTCTCTAATGTGTGTTTTTTTTAGCTGCTTTTTAAATTGTGCTACATGTTTACTCAGTTTGATGTATTCAGGTAAATTATTCCACAACTTCACTCCACACACCGATATGCACATGCTTTTCAGCGTAGTGTGTACCATTTGTTGTTTAAGATTCCCTCTCCCTCTTAAGTTATATTCTCCTTCCCTGTCTCTGAACCATTTTTGAATGTTGCCTGGGATTAGTTTGTATCTGGCTTTGTATACAATGAGGGCAGTTTTTAAATCCACTAGATCCATACATTTCAATGCTTGTAGCTTTATAAATAAGTTATTAGTGTGTTCATAATATCCTACATTGTTGATTATTCTTATTGCTTTTTTTGCATGGTGCATATTGGCTGTAGAGTGCTTTTGTAGGTATTACCCCACACCTCCGCACAGTAGCTCATATAGTCATATACCATAGGAAGAGTGTACAGTACAGTGTATACAGTGTTTTTTGGTTTAGAATGTGCCTTATCTTGCATAAAACACCAACACTCCGTGCCAATTTAGTCCTGACATATTTGATATGAGGTTTCCAGTTGAGTTTGTTCACGGTATCCATAATTTCATTTTTATCCGTTTTTCTCAAGAAGATGGTACTTGTGTTTCGTTATATAAAATAATTAGAAACACCTCCCCCTTGTGGCGGGGTTATCTCCTCTGCCAGTTTACATTAACAAAGAATCTGTTGAATCTTTCTGCCACCTCATTTTTCTTACTTACTGACTTTCCCTCATCTATAAATTAATCTGGAAAGCCAGAACTGTTGATTTATTTCTTAGAATTGAGTTTCGAACCTGTCCATCTCACAACTGATGTCTCTACAGGTGTGTGTGCGTGTCGTGGTGGCTTGGGGCGCAGCGACACGAGAAGGCCTGAGCTCAGTGTTTTGGGCACATGTAGTGATGCAAGATATATCGGCCGCTGATATAATATCGGCCGATATGGCCGTTTCTTTACACATCGGTATCGGTCCGATATCAAGATTGGGCCGATATAAAAAATTATTATTATTTTTTTTACATGTTTTGGCCTTAAAGGGGAGATGAAGCGTTAAACAATATGAGCCTAGTTTGTTTGTTGTGTACCTTGGGTAAGACATGGTCCTATAATCAAATGTGAAATCCTGCTTATTTGTCTGAAAACTCGTATTCAATTTAATATTTAATATATTTATTATTGTTGTGAGAGTAAGAATGCTTAAGTGCCTGTAGTAAACTGTGCCGTACTGTGTTTAAGCCAGAGCAGCAGACGGAGGACCTGTTGGTTCTGACCGAGTCCTGGTTCTGCCTGCTGTCCCACCAGCCCATAGACATGTTCCGGGGAAATCAGCACACAGCCTGAGCTGCACTGTGGGGCGATGAGCATATTCACTGAGTACTGAGCACAATGTTGCCACTGTCTCCTCCATAGACATATATAAAGACTAGATGACTCACTGGCCAAGTTAGTAGACAACATTGTCCTAATAAATTAAATGAGTCATATAAATCTTCAATCGCAGCAGGGACCTCAACAGGGGCCGCACCATTGTGCAGGGCTGGGGGTTTTCAGCACATTTTATTATCATAAAATGTGTTTCTTGATATGAAAATGTGCTTCTTGATATGAAAAGTATCTGACTGATGCACCTAAATTATGTATTTCTGTTTGTCTCAGGTGATGTGATTACTCAACAGTTTGGGGACTTTCTGTCTGTTGAAGCAAGAGATAACGGCTTCCTCGCCTACGGGAAGGCTGGGTCCTGGTCCTGGCCCAGCTCATCACAAAATCCAACACCCTCAGGAAGCGCCAGAGAAAAGATGGTGGAACTAAAAATGGTTGAAGCAGAATTGGAGAAGAGGGCCATAGAACTGCGATACATGCCCCCCACATGACATTATATACATTGGAGAGTATATACATTTGAGGGGGAAGAAACTGTACATTGGAGGAGGTGGGGGTTGAGTAGGTGGGGCGGGGGGGGGGGTAACTGTTCATTGGAGGGGGTTGGGTTATAGTCCAGTCATTATAGGCCAGAATTAGGCTAAACCTAGGACAAATTGCAACATTAGCAAACTCAACTGATTTTGTATCCTCAATGTCTTTAGTGAGAGAGAAAAAGTCCCAAGGAATCCCATCATGGGAAATGTGTTTTTTTTCAATGTTTTGTTACCCCTATAGTCCAGTCATTATAGGCCAGAATTAGGCTAAACCTAGGACAAATTGCAACATTAGCAAACTCCCTCAATATGTCTTTAGTGAGAGAAAAAAAGTCCCAAGGAATCCCATCATGGGAAATGTGTTTTTTTTTCAATGTACTTGATTGCTGGCAGGATCACTGACGACACTGTCTTTCAGAGATTGTGACGCGTTCAAATTTTGAGGTAGCTCAAAAGTAAAGATACCATTTGATTCTAGACAACCTCGGGTTTCCAATGAGACCAACCATGTCATGTTACCTCATTGGAAAGGGGGCTACATACCTAATTATTCAAAGTTAAGATGATTTTTTTTGGGGAGGGAAATATGGCCATCACCATTTTTCAAATGGTCCCTTGGCCTTCTACCTCAATATATGTTAATGAAATGGGTTACATGGGTACCTACAAGCCTCCCCTATACAGACATACCAAATTTATGTTAAGCCCATGTAGTTTTGTGCAAGAATCATGTAGTGTTTTGCATGCTGTACAAATATGTAGTTTCCGCCTATTATAAAAACCCCCATCTCCATGGACCTATCCCCACGGACATAAACCCTTGAGCCCCATCCTCGTGGACTGAGCTCCACAGAGCCTATCTACTAATATTCCAAGAAGAAAACAATTTCTTTATCAAATGTTTTGATTAGTTCTAGCGTGTATGCTAATTGGTGCATATCAAATAAGATAATGTGTGATTTGCATGAGTAAACAGAATAATTCAATGAAGTTGTGATTGACTTTTTTTCTTGTCTTTGTGTGTGTAATCAGCTTGTGAGTTTTTATAGTGATATCTAAAAGTAAAATTTTCACCACTGTTATAATCGATATGAACATATATAGGTCGTTTTCAAAACTTTCCCATGATGGGATTCCTTGGGAGTTTTTTTCCCTCACTAAGGACATAATGAGGATACAAAATCAGTTGAGTTTGCTACTGTTGCAATTTGTCCTAGGTTTTTTCATATAATGACTGGACTATTAGGACATTTACAGAGGCCAGTTTCGAATTGCCGCCTCCAGTAGGTTCTCCTTGAGAGTGGTTTTGAAAGTGGGTAGTGATTCACATTCCTTTACAGCTGTGGGTAGGGCGTTCCACATTGATGTGGCATAATGTTTGTTTGTTATGTTTTAATAAACATCTTTGGACCATGTGTACATTTTTTATTCAAATACAAAAGTCTGGTGCAAATTTCGCTTGAATACGCTCATTGGAAATACATTTACTGAACAAAATGTTGATGTGTTCAATAATTATTTCCCCCACTGTACACTGCTATCATACATAGTTATATGGGTTATATGCAGGTGTATAAGTAGGTATATAGAATTATTATGGTTATATATGCTGTAAATATAAATTAATACTCTTGATTCCAGTCCAGTTCTGCTTGTGGAGCAGACCTCAATCACACTAATCTGTAAATTCAACTAAATTTATTTATTTAATAAACATTTATATGTAAACATGCCAGATTGTAGCTATAAACTCATTTCCATCTACAAACTTTAACACACTTGGGTGGTTACTGTATAAAGTAGTAAGTCACTGGATGGTAACCTGGTTACTGTATTATTAAAAACGGTAAGTCACTATGGTGAATATTAGGGATGTCCGATATTATCGGCCGATATCGGCAGTAAAATGTGATATCGGAAAATATCGGTATCGGTAAAATTTTTTTTTTTTTTTTTACATTTATTTAACCTTTATTTACCCAGGCAAGCAAGTAAGAACCAATTCTTATTTGATTTATTGTCAAAAGTATGCATGTTGGTTTAATTCAACAACAAGAGATATGTAATGTTAATTTTTACTTTTTTAATTATCATATTTTGCACAGATAATGCTTACATTTAGAAA
>NW_028172052.1:0-8018 GCF_963971535.1 Notolepis coatsorum
TTTATTATAAACTACCAGAATAATGAATGATAGTCTTCTATAGACTACCAGATGAATAAATGATAGTATATTTTATAGACCAGAAGAATGAATGAGTCTATTATAGATACCAGATGAATGAAGAATGATAGTTTATTATACAGTAAACTAGCAGAATAATGAATGATAGTCTAGAGATACCAGAAGAACGAATGATAATCTTTTATAGACCAGAATGGGGGGTAACTCATGTGCCCACAGCTGATATAAACGAAGGGAAACCCCCTCTGCGCCTGGCGAGTCACAGAGTAAACGGCGGGGCTCTGCTGCCAGCCCCCCATTCATCACAGACAAATTGGTTCTTTCAAGACTGACCATGTTACACCTGCCTTCAACGTTCACACGGGGAGACATCAATCACAGAACGAGCGGTGAAAGTAGCTTCACCCATCCGTAATATTACATAATATAACGCAGCTGACATTTGTTTGCACTTTGTGTGGCGCGGCCCACACTGGGAGGAGTACTAACTTAGCTGTTAGCTAGCTTAGCTGTTAGCTTAGCTGTTAGCTAGCTTAGCTGTTAGCTTAGCTGTTAGCTAGCTTAGCTAGCAAGTGACACGAGTCAAAATGCTGTTATTTGGATTCATGTGTCTGGGTGGGTTTGGGCCAAAGGTCATTGAAGAAGAGGTAGAGGTCGATTTTCAAACCTTTATTTAAACTCAAAAAGCAACTGAGGTTTCCCTCATTTACAGTCACGTTGAGTGTACATACAGAAATAAATACATTTTAAAAAGCATATACAGTATATATATATATATTGAAATTCTTTATTTGGAATTACCCCTTGAGATGAACCATCTCGTTTTCAAGGGGGTCCTCAGTTTACAGAATACATAAAGTACATCTGTATTAAACGTAACAAAACAAAAATCACAAAAATCACACAGCATATAAAATCATAACAATAAGACAACAAGTGGGCGGCTGGGTGGCGTAGCGGAGATTGCGCTCGTCACCAATGCAAGAGACTCCGGTCTCGAATCCCAAGTCTCAGCATTGCCTTCGGCTTGGGCCGGCCGTCGTACTGGCTCATTTGGCAGAGTCAGCGGGTGGGAAGTTGATGGGTGGGAATTGGACGTTGTGGACAGCGACCCCTACAGGTCGGTTGGGAGACGCCTGCACAGCAGAGACAGGAAGTGGCGGGGGTAGTGTGAGCCTCCCACGCGCTACACCTCGCCAATGAGAGTCCGCGCTGGCAGGCGAAAAGATGTGACAGGCTGCCTCCTCGTGTGCCGGAGGGAACACGTGATGCAAGGCTTCTATCCTCACTACAACCGACCAGTGGGGGGGCATAGTCGAGCAACGTTCAAGACAGGGGAGGGGAGAATTGGATACACGAAATTGGGATGGGAGAAAAATAGAAAATAAGGAGAAAAAGTGGATACAAAAATAAATAAATAAGACAACAAGACGAGGCAAAAAGCAAGGATAACAAATCGGTTAGAACACGTACAACTTGACTGACAAAGGTTGGAGATCAAGGTGTTAAACTCTGCAACAGAGGAGAGAATCTCAAGCTTTAAGGACCGTTGGAGTTCATTCCATGAGCTAGAGGGGCATCATAGCAACATGCTCTGCTTTTGAACAACAGTTACCCGTTTCAGAGGAAACTCAAGGGAACGTAAGGACTAGAAGTAGTGAGAACATCAAAAGGGTTCCTACATTACATAATTTAAACAGCAGGTGTTATCCGTGCCTTGGCTAGGTATTCATGTTGCTTGTTGTGTGTCTGTGTCTCTCCTCTCTGGCTAGGTATTCATGTTGCTTGTTGTGTGTTTGTCTGTGTCTCTCCTCTCTGGCTAGGTATTCATGTTGCTTGTTGTGTGTTTGTGTCTCTCCTCTCTGGCTAGGTATTCATGTTGCTTGTTGTGTGTTTGTGTCTCTCCTCTCTGGCTAGGTATTCATGCTGCTTGTTGTGTGGTTGTGTCTCTCCTCTCTGGCTAGGTATTCATGCTGCTTGTTGTGTGGTTGTGTCTCTCCTCTCTGGCTAGGTATTCATGTTGCTTGTTGTGTGTTTGTTTCTCTCCTCTCTGGCTAGGTATTCATGTTGCTTGTTGTGTGTTTGTGTCTCTCCTCTCTGGCTAGGTATTCATGCTGCTTGTTGTGTGTCTGTGTGTCTCCTCTCTGGCTAGGTATTCATGCTGCTTGTTGTGTGTTTGTTTGTGTCTCTCCTCTCTGGCTAGGTATTCATGTTGCTTGTTGTGTGTCTGTGTCTCTCCTCTCTGGCTAGGTATTCATGTTGCTTGTTGTGTGGTTGTGTCTCTCCTCTCTGGCTAGGTATTCATGTTGCTTGTTGTGTGTTTGTGTGTCTCCTCTCTGGCTAGGTATTCATGCTGCTTGTTGTGTGTCTGTGTCTCTCCTCTCTGGCTAGGTATTCATGTTGCTTGTTGTGTGTTTGTGTCTCTCCTCTCTGGCTAGGTATTCATGTTGCTTGTTGTGTGTTTGTTTGTGTCTCTCCTCTCTGGCTAGGTATTCATGTTGCTTGTTGTGTGTTTGTTTGTGTCTCTCCTCTCTGGCTAGGTATTCATGCTGCTTGTTGTGTGGTTGTGTCTCTCCTCTCTGGCTAGGTATTCATGTTGCTTGTTGTGTGTCTGTGTCTCTCCTCTCTGGCTAGGTATTCATGCTGCTTGTTGTGTGGTTGTGTCTCTCCTCTCTGGCTAGGTATTCATGTTGCTTGTTGTGTGTTTGTGTCTCTCCTCTCTGGCTAGGTATTCATGTTGCTTGTTGTGTGTTTGTGTCTCTCCTCTCTGGCTAGGTATTCATGTTGCTTGTTGTGTGTTTGTTTGTGTCTCTCCTCTCTGGCTAGGTATTCATGCTGCTTGTTGTGTGTTTGTGTCTCTCCTCTCTGGCTAGGTATTCATGCTGCTTGTTGTGTGTTTGTGTCTCTCCTCTCTGGCTAGGTATTCATGCTGCTTGTTGTGTGTTTGTGTCTCTCCTCTCTGGCTAGGTATTCATGCTGCTTGTTGTGTGTCTGTGTCTCTCCTCTCTGGCTAGGTATTCATGCTGCTTGTTGTGTGGTTGTGTCTCTCCTCTCTGGCTAGGTATTCATGCTGCTTGTTGTGTGGTTGTGTCTCTCCTCTCTGGCTAGGTATTCATGTTGCTTGTTGTGTGTTTGTGTCTCTCTCTGGCTAGGTATTCATGTTGCTTGTTGTGTGTTTGTGTCTCTCTCTGGCTAGGTATTCATGTTGCTTGTTGTGTGTTTGTGTCTCTCTCTGGCTAGGTATTCATGCTGCTTGTTGTGTGGTTGTGTCTCTCTCTGGCTAGGTATTCATGTTGCTTGTTGTGTGGTTGTGTCTCTCTCTGGCTAGGTATTCATGCTGCTTGTTGTGTGGTTGTGTCTCTCTCTGGTAGGCCGTGCTCCTCTCCCAAGCTGCCCCACGCAGACACACACAGCAGGATCGAGCATTATGCTAGCAGGTAGGAGGCTTACTGGACTATAATGTATGTAATTCATCAGATGTGTCTCTCTGTGTTTTGTTTCTCCCACATACTGTAATATCTCTCTCCCTCTTTATATTTCTCTCAGCATTTCATTTGTCTTGTCCTAAAATAGTAGTAGTTTGAGTCTATAAAACGGTGTGGGTATCAAACAAGAGACTGTCAGGCTTTAAAACTGTGTAGGACCCAGGCCTAGAGCTGCACCCTGAGAGAGGGAACTGCGCCCTGAGAGGGAGGTTTGCCCTGAGAGGGAGGTTTGCCCTGAGAGGGAGGGTCAAAGGGTCAAAGTGGGTATAAAACAGGCGGGAATACTGTCAGGTTTTAAACTGTGGATACCAAACAGAGAAGGTAAAGACGACATTGAACCGTTGAACAGTAATCCAGAACTATTTTATTGCACTGTAAAAAATATATATATATATTTTATCTATTCTATTCTACTATTTTATTGCACTGCACTATTGCACTATTTTACTCTGTCTAGTTTATCTTACTCTTTTTATTATTGTCTATCTTTAAAACTGAATCAAACCATAAACAAGGTGGCCTGTTGGCATGTTAGATCCTAATGTGAAAAACTCTGATTTTATACGTCTGCACTTTATGTGCTCATTTTATGCCTTATGTCTTTTTTCTGTTGTGAAGCACTTTGAGCTGCAGTTTCTGTATGAAAGGTGCTATACAAATAAAGTTTATTATTATTTATAAACAAGGAAATATCTTACTAATACGACCTGTAATTGCCAGAACATGCCTAGTGTGTCTCCTGGCAGAAGGTACCCACTGTAGTGTGTCTCCTAGAAGAAGGTACCTACTGTAGTGTGTCTCCTAGAAGAAGGTACCTACTGTAGTGTGTCTCCTAGTGTGTCTCCTAGTGTGTCTCCTAGCAGAAGGTACCTACTGTAGTGTGTCTCCTAGTGTGTCTCCTAGTGTGTCTCCTAGTGTGTCTCCTAGTGTGTCTCCTAGTGTGTCTCCTAGTGTGTCTCCTAGCAGAAGGTACCTAGTGTAGTGTGTCTCCTAGTGTGTATCCTAGTGTGTCTCCTAGTGTGTCTCCTAGTGTGTCTCCTAGTGTGTCTCCTAGCAGAAGGTACCTAGTGTAGTGTGTCTCCTAGAAGAAGGTACCTACTGTAGTGTGTCTCCTAGTGTGTCTCCTAGTGTGTCTCCTAGCAGAAGGTACCTACTGTAGTGTGTCTCCTAGCAGAAGGTACCTACTGTAGTGTGTCTCCTAGTGTGTCTCCTAGCAGAAGGTACCTACTGTAGTGTGTCTCCTAGTGTGTCTCCTAGCAGAAGGTACCTACTGTAGTGTGTCTCCTAGTGTGTCTCCTAGTGTGTCTCCTAGCAGAAGGTACCTACTGTAGTGTGTCTCCTAGCAGAAGGTACCTACTGTAGTGTGTCTCCTAGTGTGTCTCCTAGTGTGTCTCCTAGCAGAAGGTACCTACTGTAGTGTGTCTCCTAGAAGAAGGTACCTACTGTAGTGTGTCTCCTAGTGTGTCTCCTAGTGTGTCTCCTAGCAGAAGGTACCTACTGTAGTGTGTCTCCTAGCAGAAGGTACCTACTGTAGTGTGTCTCCTAGTGTGTCTCCTAGTGTGTCTCCTAGTGTGTCTCCTAGTGTGTCTCCTAGTGTGTCTCCTAGTGTGTCTCCTAGCAGAAGGTACCTAGTGTAGTGTGTCTCCTAGTGTGTATCCTAGTGTGTCTCCTAGTGTGTCTCCTAGTGTGTCTCCTAGTGTGTCTCCTAGCAGAAGGTACCTACTGTAGTGTGTCTCCTAGAAGAAGGTACCTACTGTAGTGTGTCTCCTAGTGTGTCTCCTAGTGTGTCTCCTAGTGTGTCTCCTAGAAGAAGGTACCTACTGTAGTGTGTCTCCTAGCAGAAGGTACCTACTGTAGTGTGTCTCCTAGTGTGTCTCCTAGCAGAAGGTACCTACTGTAGTGTGTCTCCTAGTGTGTCTCCTAGTGTGTCTCCTAGTGTGTCTCCTAGTGTGTCTCCTAGCAGAAGGTACCTACTGTAGTGTGTCTCCTAGTGTGTCTCCTAGTGTGTCTCCTAGTGTGTCTCCTAGCAGAAGGTACCTACTGTAGTGTGTCTCCTAGTGTGTCTCCTAGTGTGTCTCCTAGTGTGTCTCCTAGCAGAAGGTACCTACTGTAGTGTGTCTCCTAGTGTGTCTCCTAGTGTGTCTCCTAGCAGAAGGTACCTACTGTAGTGTGTCTCCTAGAAGAAGGTACCTACTGTAGTGTGTCTCCTAGTGTGTCTCCTAGTGTGTCTCCTAGCAGAAGGTATCTAGTGTGTCTCCTAGTGTGTCTCCTAGTGTGTCTCCTAGTGTGTCTCCTAGTGTGTCTCCTAGTGTGTCTCCTAGTGTGTCTCCTAGTGTGTCTCCTACTGTGTCTCCTAGTGTGTCTCCTAGTGTGTCTCCTAGCAGAAGGTACCTAGTGTGTCTCCTAGTGTGTCTCCTAGTGTGTCTCCTAGTGTGTCTCCTAGTGTGTCTCCTAGTGTGTCTCCTAGTGTGTCTCCTAGCAGAAGGTATCTAGTGTGTCTCCTAGCAGAAGGTACCTAGTGTGTCTCCTAGTGTGTCTCCTAGTGTGTCTCCTAGTGTGTCTCCTAGCAGAAGGTACCTAGTGTGTCTCCTAGCAGAAGGTATCTAGTGTGTCTCCTAGTGTGTCTCCTAGTGTGTCTCCTAGTGTGTCTCCTAGCAGAAGGTACCTAGTGTGTCTCCTAGTGTGTCTCCTAGTGTGTCTCCTAGCAGAAGGTACCTAGTGTGTCTCCTAGTGTGTCTCCTAGTGTGTCTCCTAGTGTGTCTCCTAGTGTGTCTCCTAGTGTGTCTCCTAGTGTGTCTCCTAGTGTGTCTCCTAGCAGAAGGTACCTAGTGTGTCTCCTAGTGTGTCTCCTAGTGTGTCTCCTAGCAGAAGGTACCTAGTGTGTCTCCTAGTGTGTCTCCTAGTGTGTCTCCTAGCAGAAGGTACCTAGTGTGTCTCCTAGCAGAAGGTACCTAGTTTGTCCGCCAGGAGACTTCACTAAAAGGAAAGAGGAACAGAAAAGGGGAAAACGGGCACGCTGTAACATTTTAAAACCTGCCAAGAAAATGTGCCAAGAACAGCACCTGCTGCGTGTCGTTGACTCGGAGGCCTGTGGCGCCTTTGTTCTTTCCTTTTGGTCTTTTTCTTCCCTCCTGCGCCTCTCTGCCCGTGGCGCCCTGACAGGCCGACGTCTTCATGTCCTCCCGTGATCTGAAGTCCACCACTTCCACCGGAGTGCCGGCTGATTCAGACAGTTAGCGAATAGGAAGACCATACTTTGTTTTCCCCTCCAGTCTGATCTGAGATCTGCTCCGATAGGAACAGACAGTCATTATTATTACAGTTATGGTGAGGATTATATCTGTACTGCAGCGCACGCAGATTGACTGCATTTCTTTATCTCCTTCTTTCTTTATCTCCTTCTTTCTTTCTCTTTCTTTCTTTCTTTCTCTCATTATTTCTCTCTTTCCTTCTTTCTTTTTCTCATCCTTTCATTCTTTCTTTCTTCCTTTCCTTCTTTCTTTCATTCTTTCTTCTTCCTTTCCTTATTCCTTTCCTTCTTTCCTTATTCCTTTCCTTCTTTCTTTCTCTCCTTCTTTCTTGCTCTCCTTCTTTCTCTCTTTCCTTCTTTCTTTCTTTCTTTCTTTCTTTCTTTCTTTCTTTCTTTCTTTCTTTCTTTCTTTCTTTCTTTCTTTCTTTCTTTCTTTCTTTCTTTCTTTTCTTTCATTATTTCTCTCTTTCCTTCTTTCTTCCTTTCCTTCTTTCTTTCATTCTTTCTTTCTTTCTTTCCTTATTCCTTTCCTTCTTTCCTTCTCTTCCTTTCTTTCTTTCTCTCATTATTTCTCTCTTTCCTTCTTTCTTCCTTTCTTCTTTCTTTCATTCTTTCTTTCTTCCTTTCCTTATTCCTTTCCTTCTTTCTTTCTTTCTTTCTTTCTTTCTTTCTTTCTTTCTTTCTTTCTTTCTTTCTTTCTTTCTTTCTTCTTTCTTTCTTTCTTTCTTTCTTTCTTTCTTCTTTCTTTCTTTCTCTCATTATTTCTTTCTTTCTTTCTTTCTCTCATTCTTTCTCTTTCCTTCTTTCTTTCTCTCCTTCTTTCATTCTTTATTTCTTCCTTTCCTTCTTTAATAATAATAATAATTAATGTAATTTATAGAGCGCTTCTCAGTAACCTGAAGTCACTGACAGTAGGCAGAGAGAGAAAACAAAGAAACATAAAGCCACAGAAACATAAAGCCACAGGGGAAACAAAGAGCGATATGAAATACACAGGAACATAGAAGCCACAGTGACAAACAACAACAACAGGTTGGAGGAGGGGGGTTATGGGTAGGGAAGGTTACCTACTCTTACTAGTTACTCTCTTTCTTTCTTTCTCTCCTTCTTTCTCTTTCTTTCTCTTTCTTTCTTTCTTTCTTTCTTTCTTTCTTTCTTTCTTTCTTTCTTTCTTTCTTTCTTTCTTCTTTCTTTCTTTCTTTCTTTCTTTCTTTCTCTCTCTCTTTCTTTCTTTCTTTCTTTCTTTCTTTCTTTCTTTCTTT
>NW_028172051.1:0-2500 GCF_963971535.1 Notolepis coatsorum
CCTCAGAAATATGTGCTATGTATTTTTGTCCGGGGCTCCGGCGCAGGTAATTGAAAAGCATTGCTCAGTGTAGCGTATGCACTCAGACATGCGATGAGGCCACCATTATGGCTCAGCGTGGCCTGGAGGGATGGAGGGGGCTGCGAGCCATGATAGAAATTTTAGATTAAGTGGGACCCTCACACTCCTCTCAATGTCAAGAGGTGAACTGGAAATACCTGTGTATATCACATCTGGGATCTCACAGCCACCTCCACTGTACACCAGGCTATTTTTCAAACTGGATCTCTCAACCCCGGGACTGATAAACAAAGGCTATCCCTTGCCCGACGTCCTTCTGTTATTGCTATAATGCGCTGAGGGAGCTTATATAAAAGAGGATAAATAAAACAAGTATACAATAGAATAAATTATCAACTCGGAGGGATGAGCATATATAGTATTCTGGATTCATGACCCAATATTTTATTCCACTTTAGAAACACAACACTCTTTTGCACATTATTTTTTTCCCCTTCTTCTTCTGTGGCTTCTTCGCAGAGTGCGTACAGTAAATGGGGAGGGAGAGAGCGTGAAGGCTCGCTGCCTTGTGTAATAAGCGCATAATTAAACTCCTCTGACAATTACATCATGCATTATCAGCCTCAGCCAGATCCATTACTCCCCTGGATCAATGGCTCTGGCCACAGCAGGGCTCCTACTTGACCACACCAGGGACCGGCGGACGGCAGCTTCCAGGCTCCCGTTGCTGTATCCCATCGCCAGTAAGTGCTGTTTAGTGACACCCAACACTATGGATTTTGAACGGGAGACCGGGAGGGTTAGCTACCTAATGCTATAGGTGGGGGCAGAGGGGGGAGAGGAAATTGGAATTAGCTCGGAGGAGACGGCCCTAGCTAGGATTCTCTGCAAGGTAATGATGAGTCATAGTAGAGTGTAGTCCGGCTTCTCGTCTGCAGTGTTGGGGGGGGGGGGGTGTAGAATTCAGTAATAATAAAATATCCACCATGATCACTGGGGTCAAACAGATGGATATTCTGAAGCTATGTTGTGTAATGATTCTGAGTGGAACATTCTAGAAGAACTTGCAAACGCTCGATTGAGCTCACAGAATAAATGTTTTCTCGTCTAGATATAATGCCATAAAGGGGTGCGTATAATCTCTGAGAGGACGTAAGGAAGTCAGTCAGTCAGTCTGGATGTGGTGTCAACGTTCTCTCCTCCAGATCATTAGACATCATGCACACTTCAGACCAGTTCAATGTCGCCGTTGCCCCGTGGAACCCGGGGAGGATGAGCGCATGCCGCCGTCTGCCGACGTGATGTAAGCGGCCTGGGAATCTTATTTTGATTAATTTGCCCATTCCCTTTTCTGCCTGTCAAAGTGGTCTGGAGAGAGGAGGGACCACGGAGCCGGAGAAGAGATTACATCAAGCCATCTCCTCTCTCTGTGTGGTATCTCTCTCAATTTCTCTCTCTCTCTCTGCCTTTTATCATTCATCTATTTATCCACCCATCCATCGATCCCACCTTCCATCCATCCATCCATCCTTCCTTCATTCCTTTTCCTTCCTTCCTTCCTTCCTTCCTTCCTTCCTTCCTTCCTTCCTTCCTTCCTTCCTTCCTTCCTTCCTTCCTTCCTTCCTTCCTTCCTTCCTTCCTTCCTTCCTTCCTTCCTTCCTTCCTTCCTTCCTTCCTTCCTTCCCTTCCTTCCTTCCTTCCTTCCTTCCTTCCTTCCTTCCTTCCTTCCCTCCTTCCTTCCTTCCTTCCCTCCTTCCTCCCTGTCTCCAGTCCCCCTCCTCCTCCTCCACCTGCTCCTTTTCTTTTTAACCCTCCAGTCAACCTTCAAAAAACTCCCATCTTTCTCCCTAGTGACGGAAACTGCGATCTCAGTAAAACATATCTTTTTCATGTATTTCAGGATTTAAATTATTTATTTTTAATTAGGGTTAGGGTTAGGGTAACCCTAACCATAACCCTTACCCTTACCCTTACCCTAACCCTAACCCTAACCCCCTAACCCTAACCCTAAAGAAAATAATGGTTAAAATCCTGAATAAATGCACAAACTACCTCTTGGAGCCCTCATCCATCCTTTTATCATGTTACTTATGATTCATTCTAATTTTAAACTGTACAGGCTGTGTATTCAAAAGAATTGTTTAACATGGGAGTCAATCTGTTCATTTCTGCGACTAGGGTGGAAGGTGTATAAAAGTGATTTTTGAAAAAAAAAAAACATGGATTATTGTAATGCGACTCAACGATGTGATACTGAGCTACTTTCCTGGCATACAGTATACATAAAATATAGCCAAGTTAACGCTATCCACAACAAACAGGCTATTTGACGAGAATTGCGACAAAGGTGCCCGGAGGGTTAAGCAAAAATGTAGTTTTGTTGTTTTCACTTACAATGACACACTTGGAAAAAACAAACAAACTCACAAAAACAACACAACAATGTCACATGTGGGCTTTTCTCCCTTATTATAATATT
>NW_028172051.1:10000-14938 GCF_963971535.1 Notolepis coatsorum
GTAGCAGAGTGGGTGTAGCAGAATGGGTGTAGCAGGGATCGGTGTAGCAGAGTGGGTGTAGCACTAGCAGTATGGGTGTAGCAGGATGGGTGTAGCAGAGTGGGTGTAGCAGAGTGGGTGTAGCACTAGCAGTATGGGTGTAGCAGAGTGGGTGTAGCAGAATGGGTGTAGCAGGGATCGGTGTAGCAGAATGGGTGTAGCAGAGTGGGTGTAGCAGTATGGATGTAGCAGTATGGGTGTAGCAGAGTGGGTGTAGCACTAGCAGTATGGATGTAGCAGTATGGGTGTAGCAGTATGGGTGTAGCAGTATGGGTGTAGCAGAGTGGGTGTAGCAGAGTGCATGTAGCAGTATGGGTGTAGCAGAGTGGGTGTAGCACTAGCAGTATGGATGTAGCAGTATGGGTGTAGCAGTATGGGTGTAGCAGTATGGGTGTAGCAGTATGGGTGTAGCAGAGTGCATGTAGCAGTATGGGTGTAGCAGAGTGGGTGTAGCACTAGCAGTATGGATGTAGCAGTATGGGTGTAGCAGTATGGGTGTAGCAGTATGGGTGTAGCAGAGTGGGTGTAGCAGAGTGGGTGTAGCAGAGTGCATGTAGCAGTATGGGTGTAGCAGGGATCGATGAACTGTGATTGGTGTGTGACTGATGAGAATCAGCGCGGCTGTCGGCTGATTACAGCTGCGTGAACGGCACGCTTCACTTTTAATCATGTTCACGTATAGAACTCGCCAATATTATTGTTACCATTCTTGTATTCATTGTTGTTTCTTAATTGTGCACTGTTGAGTCTGAGCTTGAAACACAAAAATGTCATTACCTGCAAGCCCATTTGTATTGTTGTGTATTTGACAAATAAATAACTTGAACTTGAATGTACCGGCATTTTGATCTATTGTTTTTCTTTTCTCCCTCACTAAAAGTCGAGTGTCAAGAGAGCCCCTTGTTACTTTCAACAAGCTCCCCTGTCCTATATTGTCCAGAGTAAGGCTTTAACTAACGCTGATCATCTCAAATACGCCATCGGCGTGTCAATGTTCAAACCGCCTCACTGGCTCAGGATGCTCAAAGTCAATGTATTCTCTGTTATTGGTTTATATATATTCCTGAATGCGTGGGGGGTCATTGCCAATACATCTAGGGTGTCTGTTTGGTTATGTTGTAAAGAAAATAAATAAATAAGGAGTTTACCTCTCAGATGCCCAATCAATATGACCTCTAGAAACCGTATTGGCATAATCAATCACTCAAGTCACTTACATGTTTTAAAATTCTGTCTTTCAGCAGCAGATGACAGCATGGATTACCATTCATACCATTCATTCATTAATTCATTCGTTGGTGTATGAGCAGCCACAGCCAAGAGAGGGTTACTTCTTTTACTCTCTGAAATGTTTGATGAAAACTAGAAAGTGGAGAGTGAAGACTTTGCCGGTCAAGCAGTTTTTCTGATGAATCACTGTTATGTCTGCGATGTTGCCTCTTCGCTGGCGAGGGAGAAGGTTCGATAATTTCACTCAGTCTTCTCCAGGGCAATAGACAGCTGTCCGTCCTCTCTGATTGACTGCGGGTATCGCTGTAATGAAAGCACAGTAGAGACGAACAAGAGCAGCACTGTCCAAATATTGTCCAAAGACAATGGTTATATGCAGCGGTGGAAGACATACACGGTTTCTTTACTTGTAGGAGTAGAAATACCTAGATAAATACTCCATTGAATGTACTTTAATATTAAAAGTACACAGGGCGGCTACGTGGCGTAGTGGGCAAGGCGCTCGCCACGAATGCAGAGACGCTGGGATCGCCTGTTCGATCCCAGCGCTCCACATTGCTTTCAGTTTAGCTGGTCGTCCGTACTAATACACATTGGCCGTATTAGGGGGTGGGAAACTGATGGGTGGGGATCGGGCGTTGTGGACAGCGACTCCTACAGGTCGGTTGGTGCGCCTGCGCAGTAGAATCAGGAAGTGTCGGGGGCAGCGTGAGCCTCCCACGCGTTACTCCTCGCCACTGAGAGATCGAGCTGCGCAGGTGAAAAGATGCGACTGCTGTTACCTTAAGTACCGGAGGGGACTTGTCCTCTAAAGGTTAAGTTAAAGTGGTTGTGCTGCCTCTGATTACGTTGTCTTGAAGTTGGCAGAACTGATGGGTTCTGGTGAATGATACTGATTTTTTCTTTGTATTTGTACAGCTGTTGTAGTTTGACCAATAAAAATGTGTTTAAAAAAACTGATGGGTTCATATAAATGTGGTGGATTAAAAAGTAAAATATTCCATTTGAAATGCAACAGACGTAAAGGTACAAAGTTCCCAAAAATGAAAATATTAAACTAAAGTACAAGTACAAGGTTATACTTAAGTCCAGTACTTGGGTACAAATAATTAGTTACTTTCCACCACTGGTGTGTAGTAAAAGCATTGTACGACTGCATGGGTTGGGTTCTGTTAGCCAGTTCCGCTTTAGAACAAGTCCAAGTCACAAACAATTCCTGGATTCATTAAAGGGGAACTAGAGTCATTTTCAGAATTCATACAATGATCTGAGTCCAAAAAATATTAGTGAACATAAACATCTCTCCCAAATTTCAACAACTGCTAAGATGTCAAATTTGTGATGACATAAAGTGTTAAGTCTGAAGCTGCTTCATAGACAATGAATTGGGAAAGATGTTGTAGATGGACACTGAGAGCTCCCAGGGGGAATGCTCTGAGTATACAGAGGCGACAGTGGCTCAGGAGGTACAGCAGTCGTCTGGTAATCGGAAGGTTCTCGATTCGATTCCCGCTCCTCCCGGGCAGCATGTCGACGTGTCCTTGAGCAAGACACTTAACCCTTAATTGCTCCGACCTTGCATGGTCGCCTCCGCCATCAGTGTGTGAATGTGTGAGTGAATGGGTCAATGTGAGTAACAAAATTGTAAAGCGCTTTGGATAAAAGCACTATATAAATGCACCATTTACCATTTTCTCTTTCAGAACTGAGAACACTACTATAGAATAAAGCTTATCTGGGTAGAAAAAGAAATAAGCGTCCTGTGAGTCCACAAAATCAATCTGCCATTCATTGTGGAGCAGCGGCAGACTTTATACTGGATGACATCACACGTTGGAGTCGGACTTCTCTGTTTTCTGGCTTTGGGAGAGAGTAGCTCACATTCCCAAACATTGATTGAACTTTCCTTGGCCATGGAAACAACATATTGGAGTTCTTAATTCGGGTAGTGTTCCCCTGTAAGCTCTTGAGTCTCAACAAATCCTCGAAAGAAATCCATCTCTCTTCTACAACTTGACCTCAAACCCCCGTCTTTCAACATTAAGTTACTTGTGATTTTCTCGTGTTACTCGCGTAACTGTCAAAATAATAGTTTGTCACTGCAATACATGAAGGAAGACTGAAGCAATACATATTCTTTACCAAAGAACCCCCCCCCCCCCCCTTCCTCAAATAATGACCTAAAAGATTTAATGAGAAATTGTATTGGAAAGTATTATTGCGTTTCGCTACTGGATCCAGATTGGATATAGAGGGTCGGTGGGCAACTCAGAGCTACGTCCTTCGGTGTGTGGCTTTCAGTGATCTGTCTTCAAGGGGACCTGGGATTCAACAAGCCAGGCTGGGCTGCACTGTAGTAATCTTCAAGGTGAAACTCCCTACTCCTACATAATGCATAATGCCTCCATTCTCGATTTGGCAACAATCGCTCCCGTAAATATCGACCATATATTCTAATGTACTGCAATGAATTGAGAATAAGGCTTCTTCAAAGGTGCACCCACTGGAACGAGCCTTCCATCGCATCAAGTAATGTATGACATATAGTTGTATATCTGTGTGTGTGTGTGTGCGCGCATGCGCGCGCGTGTGTGTGTGTGTGTGCGTGTGCGCGCGCTGCGTGTTGTGTCCCTGTGTTCAGCACGCGCAGTTTGTCACCGGAGTTTTGAAATCAATCAGCCCCGCGTGAGTTATTCACAGTCCAACATCAAAAAGGCATTACTTATCCGGGGGCTTTTAATTTCCAATCCATCTGTCAAGCGAGTTGAAATATGGAATCTCATTACTTTGAACAAGTGGGGAGGGGAACAACATAAATCATGTTACTTTCATCTTATACTGACAGAGTCTGTTTAGAAACTGGACCTGGTGAAGGACTGGACGAGAGAGTACGAGAAAGAGAGAGAGCGAGAGAGAGAGAGAGAGAGAGAGAGAGAGAGAGAGAGAGAGAGAGAGAGAGAGAGAGAGAGAGAGAGGGGGAGAGAGAGAGAGAGAGAGAGAGAGAGAGAGAGAGAGAGAGAGAGAGAGGAGAGAGAGAGAGAGAAGGTGTGTAGGGGAGTGGGTAGCTCACAATGTGCAGAGAATCCCCTCTTTTGGTAAGTAAAATGACAAAGTACCTTACATTTCTCAGAATTCTTTCTAAGAATCAAACAGAATACATATACTGTATAGGCTTGTTTTGAATCAGATATTTACAGTACAGGGAATCCAGTACGTTGGTCTCTCGGTGCAGCGGCGCGATACTGCATAGTGACCGACGACGTTCACGAGACGCTCCGCTAATTATTCATGTCACCCTGGGAGGGATTGAGACACAAATTGAGTGTAGTTCCCCTTTAAATCCATCACCGCACCAAAACCTAATATTCATGTCTATTACAGACCCCCCTAAATTATTCATTTGCCAAGATAATGAAAATATGTTAATTAGAGACTTGCTATCGAAAAAAGAATACCATAACAGTCCTCAACCATCATAATTAGAATAAGTAATTATTTAAGCATTACTTTCTGAAGTTGAATTATTAGCGCCTGTCAAGCTTCTATGGAGGACCCTGGCACCAAATTGTGTTTGATTGAAGGGGAAATTGGTGACGACTCATTTTAATAGGAAATACAGCACTGACAGGTTTATGAACGTTTGAATGAAACGTGAGTGAAACTTTTGGC